>NC_057718.1:75444855-75452150 GCF_004010195.1 Chiloscyllium plagiosum | reverse complement strand
GTGGTGGAGGCTGGTACAATTGCAACATTTAAGAGGCATTTGGATAGGTATACGAATAGGAAGGGTTTGGAGGGATATGGGCTGGGTGCTGGCAGGTGGGACTAGATTGGGTTGGGATGTCTGGTCGGCGTGGACGGGTTGGACCGAAGGGTGTCTTTCCGTGCTGTACATCTCTATGACTCTATGACTGAAATCTTTAAAAAGAGTAGCCATTCCTTATGAAAAAGCAGAGTCGACAATTTCATTAGCACAGCTGTAATATTCAGTGAAATGCCATTGTTATTAAGTACAGTCGTCAACTCTTTAAAAAAAACACAAATGAAACTGGATATGGGGAAAAAGGAAGCAATTGTAGTTAGAAAATCCATGAAATTGCAGTTTAGACAATTGGGACTGTAATAATTAAAATGAGGTCCAGATGGATCTTGTTGCGTATGAGATTCTTGATTGGAGCTATGAACCAGAGCCAATCAGGGAGCTCTGGCTGACAAAAAGAAACTCTAGGGATGTCGGAGGGGAGAGCCGTGGTGGCGAGGGTGACCCGGGTCGGGGACGTGTTAGGTGCCGGGGGCCTGGGCTGGATGCTGCCGCAGAACATAGCGAGCAGGGCAGCGGTAGACATCCGGTACGTGGCCACCGCCATCCGATGCCTTAAAACGGCGGTGCTCGGACCCGACGTAGTGCACCAGTTGGAGGATGCTCAGGTGTGTGGTGGGATCCCATCCGCGCTCACTCCAGCCCGGACGGAATTTCACATTGGCCCCAAGGTCCCGTACTTCCCACGGGAGCCTGTGCCCCACAACCTGAGCCGCCTCCAGAATTTTAATTTCGTTCCCTTCCAGGGGATAAAAAGGCGGGCCGTGTATAGACTGCTGCTGCACACCGTCGACCTCTTCTCCCTCACCCACCGTCCGGACACACCTTGGCGTGCCCATTTGCCACCGGGCGGTGGGGATCCCCAGTGGAGGTCTCTCTACGCGGGAGTCCTCCCCCTTTCTCTCGGGGACCTAGGGTGGAGGGTGCTGCACGCAGCAGTCCCCTGCAACCGCAGGTTGCGGTGGTTCACGGACTCCCAGCCCAACTGCTTGTTCTGTGGTGTTGTGGAGTCCGTGGACCACATTTATATTGGGTGTGGGCGTTTGCACTCCCTTTTTGATTTTCTTAAAAACCTCCTCCTGTGCTTTTGGTTGCACTTCAGTCCCACGCTCCTGATCTTCGGACACCCGGTAGGGAGGAGAATTGAATAAAGATTCATGCACCTTGTGTGTCTCTCACTGTGTCTCACACCTGCACACACACACCATGGGTGCTGGGGAAAATATAAGCACTACAAAAAAAAGATTCATGCACCTTGTGTCTTTCACTGTGTCTCACACCTGCCCACACACAACATAGATGCTGGGGAAAATAAGCCCTACCACAGTTAGGCGGTAGTGTGGGGGTAAACAAGGAAAAAAAAAGAAAAAACAAAAAGAAAAAAAATAAACAGGAGCATCAGAGGTTCTAAAAAAAATAAACTCTAGGGACCCCTCCAACTCTATTTTCATTTAATCCCTGCCCTCCCCTTCACTGTTTGATCACACAGCATTGCCCTTTGATGTGAAGGGCACTGCTTGTCACTGGCCACTCGGGTGTTTCCTTTCTTCCTGGTGGTGGAAACTGAAGAAAGATTTGTGCGCCTTGTGTCTTTCACTGTGTCTCACACCTGCACACACACAAAAAAAAGAAAAAAAAGAAGAAAAAAAACTCTAGGGAAGAGCCTGGGTGTCTCTGGAGAAGGAGCACGCGGTGTCCACCAACACCCTGGAGTTGTTCAGGGAGAGGTGGATGCCACAGGGAGTGGAGTGCATTATTTCCCCCTCCAACTCTATTTTGATTTAGTCCCTACCCTCCCCTTCACTGTTTTGATCACACAGCACTGCCCTTTGATGTGAAGGGCACTGCTTGTCACTGGCCACTCGGGTGTTTCCTGTCTTCCTGGTGGTGGAAATTGAATAAAGATTTGTGCGCCTTGTGTCTTTCACTGTGTCTCACACCTGCACACACACAACATGGGTGCTGGGGAAAAAAGAGAAAAAAAGAAAATATTTAAAAAAACCTCTAGAGAAAAACAAACAAACAAATAAATAAATAAAAGAGAATTGGCACTAACATGGTTGGTTAGAGTCTATGTAATGTGTACATGTAAATAAAGGTGACTTGTTGAATGGATACTGACCTCTGTGCATTTCAGTGGCAACGAGAGAAAACTGCAATGTTTCTGAAGAAAGTTCAACTTGCAGTAGTTGTCTTTGAGTTGAGGTTAGCATTTCTGGCATCATGCCTTTATTTCAGAAGCTTGACTCATTTGCTTCTGCCATCAAAGAAAGGGCGTGGAAAAACTGCAATATTTTTTCTGGCCAAATAATATTAGGCCAGATGAAAAGCAATGATTCATCCTTCTGACTACCTGCAGATAGTAGCATTTTCCATCATTAGGAGCCTAACATTCCCTGAAGCACCATATGCTAAAACCTATCAAGGGTTGACGGATTTAGTTGAGGAATATTACGACCCCAAGCCTCCTCTAGTTCTGAGATGCAAGCTTTATTTGGCAGTTCAAGAACCAGGGGAATCCATGTTGGGATTTTTGACAAGACGACACGCAGAGGCACGTGATTTTGGGTTTACACTGAATGAGATGCTAAGGGACTGGTATGTGAGATTAACAATGTAACCATGCAAAGGTACCTAATAGCTGAAGCCCAACTAGGTGGGGGCAACTGCACAAGGGATTCAATGCATTTCTTTTCAATTTTGCGCTTCTTGTGGGTTACCTAAGTACACCAGCTGAGACTTCATAATTTAAACATTCTTAGGATTTAAGTCCTCATGAAGTGAGGAGGGTTAGTAATTAATCTAATCATTGGAGATGTTCCTCTCTAGTTTCAGTCTGGAGAAAGCAGTCATATACATACTGGATTAAACAACCAGGTTATGAAAAGGTCAATCTAAGGTGGAAGATGGCTGGAGGGTTGTGGGACCCTTAGGGTGAACAAGTCCCATATACATTGATCTTGAAAAATAAAAGCAAATTTATATTGACATTTCTGATTTAAAGGAATAGACCAAAATTTATTGCTAATGGCAAGAACAGTAAAATATTTTGGAACTTGTTTCATTAACATTCTAGGATTTGTTGCTACTGGTGGGGCAGTTAATGATTTTTTAAAAAATTATCTCTCTATAATCAATTATCAGTTGCGAACAAACATTTGGTTTTCAAACTGGCTGAATAGGAGAATTAGTTGTTGAAGCTACAAGTCATAAAGTTCCCTATTGGAGCAGACTTGTAATTACCCTTGCTACTTCTCCTTCAGCTCGTTTAGGGAAACCATACTTCAAGGGTTATGGAGATAAGGCAGGAACAGGATACTGATTAAGGATGATCACCCATGATCATATTGAATGGTGTTGCAGGCTCGAAGGGCAGAATGGCCTACTCCTGCACCTATTGTCTATTGTCTATTTTGAGGTTTTGGGTCAGAACCTTCTACAATTACTTCCCTTGATAGCTGACCACAGTTATGCTTATGCTTTGCAAATGCACCTGCACATTTAGCTATTAGCTCTCGTATGGCTAAACCATTGGACATCTCTGTAGGTTTTAGCCAGAAGTCCCTGACTGTTTGGACCCTGTATGTGTAGGTTCCTGTGTACAACTCTGTTTGTGCCTCATTTACATAAAACATCTGCCAGACGCAACAATGTGCCACGTCAAAAGACAATTTACATCTACACATATAATCAGAATCCAAAATATGCTCTCTATTCAGGGAAGTTGTACTAATATGGCCAGATGATAACAAACCACATTGCACAACTTAAACTCAATTGGATCCATTTCAAATCCTTTTTGCAAATGATCAGTAAACTTCTCAAAACAATTGTCTTTTTTTTTGCCAAGATAAATACATATCGCTGGATGTGTTAAGGGTAGTGCAAGCACCCTCTGCATCCCATAGCAATTCAACAAGCAGCCTCCTACCTCACCTTCTCCCAGGGCTCTCCCTACACTATCTCCCCAAGCATTACACACCTATGCTGAAGAGAATGGGCCTGCTGCACTGGTCCCTCTAGTGGTAGAGCTCTGTATCCCTGTCCTGATTCTTGTCCCTGATGTGCCTGTGCCTATCCTTGACAGTAATGGTAAGGTGCTCTACAATCCCAAACAAAGTGACCCAGTCAACCTCAATTATAACACTGTACCAAAGGAGTGGTGTCCCTTTGTGCTTGGCATCTACGTCTACCCAAAGGCACTGCATATGGAGGCAAGAAACCTTGAGGATTAACACCACCACTACTTCCTCTATCTCCTTCATTACTCTAGACTGGACCTTTTACAGGAAATAAGTTCCCTTTGCCCTAAGCTTCTCAACTAATTAGAACAATCACATCCAGTTAACTTAGTACGATCCATGTCCCCAAAAATTTGAGTAAATTAAGTCCATAACCAACCTGCATACGCAATCTAATGCTCCCCTTTTATTTGTCTACACCTATGTTAAATCATGTGCTGGATCCCCTCTTTATAACCTATCGCAGTTAATATAACTTCCTTCCTATCGTCAGGCTTTCTAGCCATTTCATGCTGAGGAGTAGGTAAAGCAGAATGAATCACAGGGCTCATACACACTAGCATTGATTTACTTTTCTATTGTCAAGCCCAAGTAAGGGTCTTTACTGAAGAGTGCTTTGAAAAAAACACATAAGGATCTGCAGTGGGTTCAAACGTGGAGGTCTTTTTAGCAATTTCCCCCAATTGTGCTACCATAAGCTGGGTTGTGTACATGACTGATTGTGAGTCCTTACCTTCCATGTGACGAGCAGTCATGGGTTCATCCGGGCAGAACAAGTTTTGAGTGTGCTGAGGGAGTCAATACCTCCAGAAAGAGTAGCGGAGCTCCCAAGTCTTTACTACATGCAGCATACTGCTAGGCATTCTCTGCCTGCTCTCCCCACTCTACTTTGTAATCACCAACTGCCTTAGACTCAACATAAGTCTTTTTTTTATCGACTGTTGAGATTTTAATTTGTCAATCATCTGCTGGTACTTTGAATGATCAGCCACAGGTTTTCTACTTTCTCTGCCTACTTGATATCGAACTTAAATAGCAGTCTGCAAATTCATTTTTCATTCAGTTTATTCACAACCCGTTTGGCTGCATCTCATTCACAGTTTGCATTCTATACTTCTTGGTAAGGCTTCTCACAGCAGGTTTGAAACTGGCGCATGTGCAAGACATTTATTTGACTCTTTTGCTACTGTTCTACCATTTTCCACATCACCTTTCCATCTCTTCTTGTTATTCGTCATTTTCCTCACAAAACACCTCACTTTTATTCATTTTTCTTAGTTTTGTCATTTCTAACTCTTTTCCCCTTAACTGCTCCAAGCAAATGACTATTACTGTACCCTTATTAAACTGAGAAGCCTGCTATCCTTCCTGCATGCTTGTTCCAACATTTCTGCCCTGTGGCTCCCAGATCCGGTATTTACTTAGTGCAATGCTGAGTCCATTTGGGCCACTTCTCATTGAGGAACTTTCTTAGTATCTCTTCCCATTCTTGGCAATCTGCCATTCCTTACTCTTAACATTTTACACGTCTTCTAAGGCATATGAGAAGCAACCAGATTCACTTCACAAATTTTACCATTTGTTTGTCACACTCAGCAATCACCTGATAAATTTCCAATTACTGATCAATCCGCCTCTATCATACAAGGCCGGTGAATTGAACTTTGGTGCAAGTTAAAGTGACTTCTTTATCTGTTGTCCCACAAGGAGTACTTAAATCTTTTATGCAAGTATTCTTCCCTTGCATGACAGGCAAAAGGCAGGGAATCAATTCAGAATTTCATTAAACAAACCTTCCTTTATTTTAACTCTTTAAGGCACAGCTCTCAATGTAAAACATACATTTGTTGCACCATCTACTTCTTACTTCATCCAACTTTATTTTAACTCTAACTCACTTCATTTGACTTCACTTTGCTTAATTCACATTTAACCCTAACTCTAAGTCTAGAAGTTTGGCTTGAATAAAATAGTACTCCAATTCAAGTGAAGTGGCTAACTTTGCTTTTCATGTAGGTCTCACCTCATGGTTCTTTGTCTTCTCTGAAGATAACTTCACATCTTGTAAGATTTGCAAATGTTGCTTTGAAAGGCCTTCCCAGAAAATCCTTGGTTCTGTTAACTTTTATCTCAAAAAATGTGTTCGGTTTCCAGAAAGTGCTCTGGCATTCAGTCAATAAATTGGTGAAATCCTGATCATATTGTTCGATCCCAGACAATGGAGTTTTATGGTAAAAATCTCTCAAAAAGTAAATAGCCACATTCCATGCTCTATATAAGGTAGTATAGTGCTGGTATTGTCCAGCTAGTTACGTGACACGCCTTATTTGGTCAACTCAGGAAATTGCGGGTCCTGTGTGAACCAAGGTTAGAGATAAAATTAGATTGACCAAAATCCCCAGCATACTTGATTATAGCTGTTAACCACTCATGCTGCTGGTTACCTGACCACAAAGACATGCAAGTGAATCATATGCAACTCTGATTGATGATCTTAAACTTATGTCTGGTATTATTCTTAGTACAGTAAGGATTATTACATAAATGCTGTCCAATAGTGGGATCAGATTGAATGTTAGTTGGACTCTATGTCCTGTATTTTTCAAGCACAAGCTGCCAGACTTTTGGATGTACAACCTCCATATCTAGCATTATTTGGGACTGAAACTCCAGCTACATTATTCATTTGTGCAGTATTATTTTGGCTTGATGGCTGCATCCTCTTCATGGAGAATACCACTTGTTTGTATACCATGAAGTAACATTCTGAAACAGCCAGTTTCACATATTGCCAAAGTTTTGAAACATTTTGCCTTCCAACATAGTTTGAGATCAGCTGTGTATATTTTAGGGTCAAATATACAACCATAAGGCCATTCCATTAGTTGGCATGGAATACACCAAACTTGGAGGAGAAAGTGAGGACTGCAGATGCTGGAGATCAGAGCTGAAAATGTGTTGCTGGAAAAGCGCAGCAGGTCAGGCAGCATCCAAGGAACAGGAGAATTGACGTTTCGGGCATAAGCCCTTCTTCAGGAATGAGGAAAGTGTGTCCAGCAGGCTAAGATAAAAGGTAGGGTGGAGGGACTTGGGGGAGGGGACTTGGAAATGCGATAGGTGGAAGGAGGTCAAGGTGAGGGTGATAGGCCGGAGTGGGGTGGGGGCGGAGAGGTCAGG
>NC_057718.1:75429567-75444783 GCF_004010195.1 Chiloscyllium plagiosum | reverse complement strand
CGTTTTGCTATGGTCTGGCGATGGAGGAGTCCAGGGACCTGCATGTCCTTGGTGGAGTGGGAGGGGGAGTTGAAGTGTTGAGCCACGGGGTGGTTGGGTTGGTTGGTCCGGGTGTCCCAGAGGTGTTCTCTGAAACGTTCTGCAAGTAGGCGGCCTGTCTCCCCAATATAGAGGAGGCCACATCGGGTGCAGCGGATGCAATAGAGATGTGTGTGGAGGTGCAGGTGAATCTGTGGCAGATACGGAAGGATCCCTTGGGGCCTTGGAGGGAAGTAAGGGGGGAGCTGTGGGCGCAAGTTTTGCATTTCTTGGGGTTGCAGGGGACGGTGCCGGGAGTGGAGGTTGGGTTGGTGGGGGGTTTGGATCTGACAAGGGAGTCACGGAGGGAGTGGTCTTTTCGGAACGCTGATAGGGGAGGGGAATATATCCCTGGTGGTGGGGACCTTATCTTCACCATGGACATCCAGTCCCTGTACACCTCCATCCCCCATCACGAAGGACTCAAAGCCCTCTGCTTCTTCCTTTCCCGCCGTACCAACCAGTACCCTTCCACTGACACCCTCCTTCGACTGACTGAACTGGTCCTCACCCTGAACAACTTCTCTTTCCAATCCTCCCACTTCCTCCAAACCAAAGGAGTAGCCATGGGCACCCGCATGGGCCCCAGCTATGCCTGCCTCTTCGTAGGATATGTGGAACAGTCCATCTTCCGCAGCTATACTGGCACCAGCCCCCACCATTTCCTCCGCTACATCGATGACTGTATCGGCGCTGCCTCGTGCTCCCACAAGGAGGTTGAACAATTCATCCACTTTACCAACACCTTCCACCCCGACCTCAAATTCACCTGGACCGTCTCAGACTCCTCCCTCCCCTTCCTAGACCTTTCCATTCCTATCTCGGGTGACCGAATCAACACGGACATTTACTATAAACCGACCGACTCCCACAGCTACCTAGACTATACCTCCTCCCACACTGCCCCCTGTAAAAACGCCATCCCATATTCCCAATTCCTTCGTCTCCGCCGCATCTGCTCCCAGGAGGGCCAGTTTCAAAACCGTACAACCCAGATGGCCTCCTTCTTCAAAGACTGCAATTTCCCCCCAGATGTGGTCGACGATGCCCTCCACCGCATCTCCTCCACTTCCCGCTCCTCCGCCCTTGAGCCCCGCCCCTCCAACCGCCACCAGGACAGAACCCCACTGGTCCTCACCTACCACCCCACCAACCTCCATATACAGCGTATCATCCGCCGTCATTTCCGCCACCTCCAAACGGACCCCACCAACAGGGATATATTTCCCTCCCCTCCCCTATCAGCGTTCCAAAAAGACCACTCCCTCTGTGACTCCCTCGTCAGGTCCACACCCCCCACCAACCCAACCTCCACTCCCGGCACCGTCCCCTGCAACCGCAAGAAATGCAAAACACCAAACTTGATCAGGGTAGTCATTATTGTGCAGAGTAGTTTTGATGCCCTTTAGTTTGGCATCAAGCTGATACAATGAGCTGATGACTAGGGCCTTAGTTTTGAGGTTGTAATAGAATCATAGAGTCCTACAGCACAGAGACAGGCTGTTCAGTCCAAACTGGGCCATGCTGGCCAAAATGTCCATCCATGCTAACCCCATTTCCCTGCAATTGACCCATATCCTTCTAAACCTCTCTTATCCATGTATTTGCCCAAATGCCTTTTAAATGTTGTTAATGTACCCACTTCAACTACTTCCTCTGGCAGCTCAATCCATATTCATATCACCTTTTGTGTTAAAAAAAGTTGCCCCTCAGGTTCCCCTTTACTCTTTCCCCTCTCACCTTAAACTAATGCCCTCTAGTCCTTACAACATCCTTGTAAATTTCTTCTGTACTCTTTCCAGTTTAATAACATCCTTCCTATAACAAGTTGACTAAAACTGAACACAATATTCCAAGTGTAGCCTGTACAACATAACTTCCCAACTTGTATATTCAATGGCCTGACTAAAGAAGGCCAGTGTGCCAAAAGCTTTTTTCACTGCCCTGTCTACCTGTGACTCCACTTTCAGAGAACCATGCACCTGAACTCCAAGATCCCTTTGTTTCACTATACTCCCTCAAGCCCTAACATTCACCATGAAACTTCTACATTGATTTGACTTTTCAGAATGCAAGACCTCACACTTATCTAAGTTAAACTGCATTTGCCATTTATTGGCCCATTTCCTCAGGTGATCAAGATCCTACTGCAATTTCTAAGAATGTTCCTCATTGACCATGATACCATTTATTTTAATGTCATCTGAAAACTTACTAATCATGCCTGTACATTCTCTTTCAAATCATTGATATAGATAACAAACAACAATGGGCCAGCACTGACTCCTGAGGCACTCCACCAGTCACACACCTCCAGTCTAATAAGCATCCTTCCACTATTACCCTCTGCTTCCTACCATCAAGCAAATTGTGTATCCAATTTGCCAACTCCCCTGGATTCCACGCGATCTAACTTTCCAGAGCAGCCGACCATGTGGAAATGTATCAAAGCCATTACTGAAATCCAGATAGACTACATCTACTACCCTGCCCTCATCAACCCTCCTGGTCTCTTCATCAAAGAGCTCTTTGTGAGGCATGATCTCCCATGCACAAAACCATGCTGACAATTCCCAGTCAAACCCTGTCTTTCCAAATGTAAGTTCAAATTGCCACCAAGTCCAATCCTACAGTGCAACCATAGAAATTCCAAATTGACCAGTGAACATAGGCTTGTGGTGAATAGTAAAAGAAAACACATTGACGGATTCCTCAACCAGAATTTCGATGAAAGACAACTGATTTAACTCATTTATTTCAAACTAAATTAATCAGTTAACATTGACAGTTCCATGCCAACCATTGTTTAATTTGACCATTACATTGGCTCATTGTATAGGCTCTTGTGGTGCAGTGGTACTGTCCCTACAGCTCAGCCCGGAAGCCTGGGTTCAGGTCCTACCTGCTCCAAATGTGTAACAAAACATACCTGAAAAGATGAATTAAAAATGCCTTTTGGCTCTTGTAGTGCAGAGATAGTATTTCAAATGCTAGTCCAAGAAGTCCATGTTCAAGCCCCACCTGTTTCAGAGATATATAATAGTATATCTGACAAGGTTGATTAAACATTATCTATAAATTGTTGTTTCCCTTTTAAAGTTGGCTTTCTTGCATTCAGTGCTGATAAGAACAAAACATGAAAGCTTTGAATTTACATCTCTTTTCAGCAATATTAGAACATAGAACATAGAACAATACAGCGCAGAACAGGCCCATCGGCCCTCGATGTTGCGCCAACCTGTGAACTAATCTAAGTCCATCCCCTACATCATCCTATCATCATCCATGTGCTTATCCAAGGACTGTTTGAATGCCCCTCTTGTGGCTGAGTTAACTACATTGGCAGGCAGGGCATTCCACACTCTTACCACTCGCTAAGTAAAGAACCTGCCTCTGACGTCTCTCTTAAATCTATCACCCCTCAATTTGCAACTCTGCCCCCTCGTATAATCCGACATCATCGTCCTGGGAAAAAGACTTTCACTGTCCACCCGATCTAATCCTCTGATCATCTTGTAAGTCTCTATTAAATCCCCTCTTAGCCTTCTTCTCTCCAATGAGAACAGACCCAAGTCCCTCAGCCTTTCTTCATAACACCTTCACTCCAGACCAGGCAACATTCTGGTAAATCTCCTCTGCACCTTTTCAAATGCTTCCACATCTTCCTGTAATGGGCCGAACAGAATTGTACACAATATTCCAAGTGCGGCCGCACTAGCGTTTTGTACAGTTGCAGCATGACATCATGTCTCTGGAACTCAATCCTTCTATCTAACACACTGTATGCCTTCTTAACAGTACTACCAATCTGTGTGGCACCTTTCAGGGATCTATGTACATGGACATCAAGCTCTCTCTGCACATCCACACTACCAAGAATCTTTCTATTGACTCAATATTTTGCCTTCCTGTTATTCATCCCAAAGTAAATCACCTCACATTTATTTGCATTGAACTCCATTTGCCACCTCTCAGTTCAATTCTGCAGTTTATCTAAATCCCCCTGCAACCTGCAACATTCTTTCACACTGTCCATTACTCAATCGACTTTAGTGTCATCTGCAAACTTACTAACCCATCGACCTATGCTTGCTTTCAAGTCATTTATAAAAATGACAAACAGCAGTGGTCCCAAAACAGATCCTTTGGCACACCACTAGTAACCAGACTCCAGGCTGAATATTTTCAATCAACCATCACTCGCTGCCTCCTTACAGAAAGCCAGTTTCTAATCCAAACTGCTAAATCACCCTCAATCCTATGCCTCCACATTTTCTCCAATAGCCTACCATGTGGAACCTTATCAAAGGCTTTACTGAAGTCCACATACACCATGTCAACTGCCCTACCCTCATCTGTATGCTTGGTCACCTTCTCATAAAACTCAATGAGGTTTGTGAGACACGACCTGCCCATGTTGACTATCTACAATCAAATTGTTGCTTTTTAGGTGATTATAAATCCTATCTCTTATAACCCTTTCGAAAACTTTTCCTATAACAGACGTAAGGCTCAATGGTCTATAATTACCTGGGTCACCTCTGATGCTCTTCTTGAACAAGGGCACAACATTTGCAATCCTCTAGTCCTCCAGTATTAAACCTGTAGACAATGATAATTCAAAGATCAAGCCCAAAGGTTCAGCCATCTCCTTCCTAACTTCCCAGAGAATCCTCGGATAAATCTCATCCTGCCCAGGGGATTTATCTACTTTCACACATTCTAGAATTGACAACACCTCCTCTTTACTAACCTCAATCCTTTCAAACCAAATACCCGTACCTCAGTCTTCTCCAATACAATATTCTCCTTTTGCTGAGTGAAAACAGATGAGAAATATTCGTTTAGCGCCTCTCCAATCTCCACAGGGTCCACACACAATTTCCCACTCTGTCTTTGACTGGCCCTATTCCTACCCTAGTCATCCTTTTATTCCTCACTTACTGACAGAAAGCTTTAGGGTTCTCCTTTACTCTAGCTGCTAAAGACTGCTCATGTCCCCTCCTTACTCCTCTTAACTCTCTCTTTAAATCCTTCCTAGCTAATCTGTAACTCTCCATCCCTCATCTGAACCATCTTGTCTCAACAACATATAAACCTCCCTCTTCTCCTTAACAAGAGATACAATCTCTTTAGTAAACCATGGTTCCCCTACCTTATCATTTTCTCCCTGCCTGACAGGGACATATTTATCAAGGACACACAATATCTGTTCCTTAAACCAGCTCCACATTTCGATTGTCCCCATCCCCTACATTTTACTATCCCATTCTATGCCTCCTAAATCTTGCCTAATCACATTATAATTGCCCTTCCCCCATCTATAACTCTTGACCTGCGGCATGTACCTATCCTTTCCATCGCTAAACTAAATGCAACCAAATCAAAGTCATTCTCTCCAAAGTGCTAACCTACCACTAAATCAAACACCTGGCCTGGTTCATTGCCAAGTACCAGATCCAGTGTGGCCTCCCCTCTTGTCGGCCCTTCGACATACTGTGTCAGGAAACCCTTCTACACACATTGGATAAAATCTGATCCATCTAATATACAGAAGTTACAGCATTTCTAGTCAATATTAGGGAAGTTAAAGTCCCCCATAATGACCACCCTGTTTCTTTCACTCCTGCCCAGAATCATTTTGCCAATCCTCTCCTCCACATCCCATGAACTTTGTGGAGGCCTATAAAAAACTCCCAGTACTGTGACCTCTCCTCTCTTGATTTTAACCTCAGCCCATACCACCTCAGTAGATGAGACCTCGTCAAAAGTTATTTCAGCCACCATTATACTGTCCTTAACTAACAAAGACATGCCTCCCCCTCTTTTTATCATCTTGCCTGTTCTTAATGAAAGATCTAAACCCTGGAACCTGCAACATCCATTCCTCACCCTGCTCTATCCATGTCTCTAAAATGGCCACAACATCGAAGTCCCAGGTACCGATCCATGCTGCAAGCTCACCTGCTTTATTCTGGATACTCCTGGTGTGTCAAACCAGCTTGCTGTCTGCTAGCACACTCCTGTGACCGTGAAATCGTGTCCATGTCCTCCCTACTCTTATTCTTCTGTGTACTGCAACTACACCACACATTCTCATCCCCCTGCTGTGCTAGTTTAAACCCACCAAATAGCAGTAGCAAATTTCCCATTCAGCATATTACTACCCTTCTGGTTAAAGTGAAGACTGTCCTGTTCGTAGAGGTCCCACCTTCTCCAGAATGAGCCCCAATGATCATATGCATGGTACCCTCCCTCGTGCACCATCCTTGCAGCTACTTGTTCAGCTGATATCTCTCTCTGTTCCTCACCTCACCATCATATGGCACGGGTAACAAACTCTGTTTGTTCTAGCTCTCAGCTTCCACCATAGCTCCCTGAAATGCTCCCTATCCCTCTTTCTACCTATGTCATTGGTACCTACATGGACCACAACTTGAGGCTGGTCACCCTATCACTTCGCTACCCGAAAGACAAGATTCAAGACATCACGGACCCTGGCACCTGGGAGGCAACACAACAATCATGAGTCTCTTTCATTTCCAACAAACCTTCTATCTGAGTCTCTAACTATTGAGTCCCCAATGACTAACACTCTCCTCCTTCCCCCCCTTCCCTTCTATGCAACAGGGGCAAACTCTGAGCCAGAGACCTGCACCCTAATGCATTCCCCTGGCACATTGTACCCCCAACAGTATCCAAAATGGTACACTTGTTTTACAGGGAAACGACCACAGGGGATCTCTGCACTGACTGTTGCATTAATAGGTAAATGTTGGCAAAATGGAGTGGAATGTAGGAAAATGTGAAGCTGCTGATTATGGAAGGAAGAACAAAGAACCGAATATGATTCAAATGGAGAAAAACTGCAGAAAGCTGCAACAGGAAGGGATTTCGGAGTACTTGTACAGAAAATACAGAAAGCTAGCACACAGGTACAGCAGATGATTAGAAAGGCTGGTGAAACATGTTGCCTTATTTAACAGGGATTGGAGAATGTGTTTCGGGAAGTCTTACTGGAACTACACAAGGTGCTGATGGGACGTCACCTGGATTACTGTGAACAGTTTTGGACTCTTATTTTTAAAGATTGCTTCATTATTTTATTGGAGGTAGTTCAGAGAAGTTTCATTAGGATGATACCCAATTTGGAGGGATGATCTTATGAGCAAATGTCAAATAGGTTTGTATGGCACTCATTGGAATTTATAACAATGAGAGGTGATCTCATTGAAACATATGGGATTCTTAAGGGGCTTGACAAATGCTGAGAGAATGTTTCACTTCCTGGGAGAATCTAGGATCAGAGGGCATAGTCTCAGAGTTAAGGGATGCCAATTTAAACTGAGATGAAGAGGAATTTCTCCTAAGGATTGTGAGGCTTTAGAACTGCTTGCCATAGAGAACTGTGGGAGAAGATTCCTTGGGTATATATAAAGCTGAGATAGGTATATTCTTGATCAGTAGGGAAATCAAGGGTTACAGGGAAAAGACAAGAAAGTGGATGTGAGGAATGTCAGATCAGCTATGATCCGATTGGATTATTGTGCAGGATCGAGATGCCAAACAGCCTATTCCTGTCTCAATTTAGAACATAGAACATAGAACAATACAGCACAGAACAGGCCCTTCGGCCCACGATGTTGTGCCGAACATTTGTCCTAGCTATTCTTATGGGAGAAAGTGAGGACTGCAGATGCTGGAGATCAGAGCTGAAAATGTGTTGCTAGAAAAGCGCATACTGTTGGGGGTACAATGTGCCAGGGGAATGCATTAGGGTGCAGGTCTCTGGCTCAGAGTTTGCCCCCGTTGCATCCAAGGAGCAGGAGAATTGACGTTTCGGGCATGAGCCCTTCTTCAGGAATGAGGAAGGTGTGCCAAGCAGGCTAAGATAAAAGGTAGGGAGGAGGGATGGAGAAATCTGCATTCATCCCTTGTGGTTGGAGGGTTCCTAGGCGGAAGATGAGGCGCTCTTCCTTCAGGCGCCGTGTTGCCATGGTCTGGCGATGGAGGAGGCCAAGGACACATTTTTCAGCTCAATTTCTTATGGCCTTATGATCTTAAATAGAAAATTTGTCTACTTGGAATAACTTCAGTATCAATAGCTTCAGTGGACTTTGTTCCTCGACCAAAGTTCTTCTAAAAAATAATTCTGCAGAATTTTATTTTTGTGGTTGTGTGCATAAATATATATTTATATATATTTAAATTATATATATATAGTTGAATGTATTTGCACAGCATAAAACCTTTCTAAAAAGAGACAGGATATCAAAGCTTTTGATCTTGCATTCATCAGGACTGACAAACGAGAAACCAAAGTTGGAAAGGCAAGACCATTTGAGACAGCATGAGAAGAGGGTGCTGATTGATTGGCATGGAGATTCAGCAGATACTGTTAACTGTCAATCTGAGTTAGCTGAAAAAAAATTCAGACCAGTAACTAGACAGTGATTGGCCTGGTTGTTTCCATGGGGAATGCAGCAGTGACTGGCAAATGGTTCCATGGTCCTTTTCTCAAAATAACAGATGCAACATATGGAAATTTTGCTTTTGCTTTCACAGAGCAGCATCCTGTGATTTCTAGGATATGCAAATACATCACTGCAAACTGACTGATGATCTTAAATTGATTTCCCTTATAACTCTTAGCATAGTCAGAATTCGTAAATGTTATCTGAAAGGAGGATCACATCTAATTTTGCTCATGGGTAGGGTCTCAGGTTTAGACAGCTGAGGGGAAAATAAAGTCCATCCTTTCCCAGAAACCTCTGCTCTCTGAGGTAAGTTTTTAAAGATTTAAATTAGTAGCTGACCTTTCCTGCCAGGCCCCTGGTCCAAGCTCCCACTTTTCCTGCTGCTGAAAACAGAAATGGAGGGCTCTGATGCTCGTGATAAGTTTTTAAAGATTTAAATTAGTAACTGACCTTTCCTGCCAGGCCCCTGGTCCAAGCTCCCGCTCTTCTTGCTGCTGAAAACAGAAATGGGATTGTGATATCTTCTGGTTTAAAATAATGATAAAAAAAATCAAAGAATTACCAAATAGAAGAAGCATTTAACTACAGGACAGTTTGTAGAGGATTTGGCCCAGGTGGATTACTATAAAAAAATCAATAGGCACACCAACAATTGAACAATACGTAAGCCAAATAGGAAATCAAAGAAAACAAGAATATAATTTCACAAAATGGTAATGACCATTTTTCACTTGCTGCTGTATTCAAGTGAACATAACCTAGTATTGTATATTTTATTCGGTTTCTAGGTAGTTGGGAGATCTTCATCTTCCCATCTCCAATAGCCAATGGGCAGAGAGGTTGATGATCTCAAGTGCTTGCTCCTCTGTGGTTGGCAACCACACAAACCTTGGAGATACACCTCTGATAGTTTCCCTCTGCCTTGTGTTTTACACTTTACTCGCATAAAACAGAGAATGAACAGAGTAGTGATCCCTGTAAATTCTGCCAAGTGCAGAGAGATGTACACTTGATACAACAACAAGGCACGCAGACGTGTGTGTGCTTACACTTTCCTTTTTAGTGGGCGGCACGGTGGCACAGTGGTTAGCACTGCTGCCTCACAGCGCCAGAGACCCGGGTTCAATTCCCGCCTCAGGCGACTGACTGTGTGGAGTTTGCACGTTCTCCCCGTGTCTGCGTGGGTTTCCTCCGGGTGCTCCGGTTTCCTCCCACAGTTCAAAGATGTGCAGTGTCAGGTGAATTGGCCATACTAAATTGCCCATAGTGTTAGGTAAGGGGTAAATGTAGGGGTATGGGTGGGTTTCGCTTCGGCGGGTCGGTGTGGACTTGTTGGGCCGAAGGGCCTGTTTCCACACTGTAATCTAATCTAATCTAATCAATGTATTCCAGATAATAGTTCAATGCAAATTAGATTTATCTTCACCTTAATGTATTAAACACATTTACAGCAGTATTTATGTTCTATCTAGAAATCTTCTTTACTCAACTTTTTCCAAAGTAAATTCCTTTAAGCATATACGGAGTGGACATTGTTGGTAAAAATAGTCAGGTGCAATTGTCTCCTACTGCTAGAGGTGGTGCTATAACACCTCAATTAGTGTGTCTCTAGTTTGTCCAACTGATTCAAAAACTCTACTTTAAAAATTGCCCTAAAATGCAATTTACCTATAAATGATATCAAAGTATTACATAAGCAGATGGGGAAGAAACAACTTTCAACTAGAGATTTTTTGAAGTTATTTCATCTGCACTATCATATTTGTCTATTATGCAAGATAAACATTTATCCAATCATGCAGGAGATATGTATTGTCTCAGACAGCCATTTATTAAATATTTCTTGACTTGGTGCACCTGCTGAGAGAATGAATTGACTGCTCTGATAAGGCAATTTAATTTCAATCAAGTTTAATTGCAACTTGAGATAGAAAGTAAAGAGACTGCATAAATAACTGTTTCACATCAACTCTAATGTCTATCTTATGAAGAAACACGCTATGGTATATTCTTATAATATTCAGTTTTTCTACTTAGTGTTCTTACTTGTCCCACAGCAACATTATTCAAGAGAATCGTTTACATGTATTGTCAACTCTTGAAGGAGACAAGAAGAAAATTGGCAATGGGGTGGGAGAGATTGTTTTTAACATCTGGAATTAGACTAGCAAAACACTGATCACTCAAATTTTATAGGACCTGCTGAATTTTCATGCTGTTGATCTAAATTGAAGCAGATATCAGGCAGTTTCTGGAACGGGTAGCTAAACCACACCACCAGTTTCACTCCAGAAAGTATTCATGTTCTGAAACAGCACCATCTTCATGAAATGTATCCCAGAACCTTATGGGAGGCTAGGGAGGAAATTGCAGGGCCCCTAGCGGAGATATTTGTAACATCGACAGCCACAGATGAAGTGCCCGAAGGTTGGACGGTAGCTGATGTTGTGCCATTATTTGAGAAAAACTGCAGGGAAATGCCTGGAAATGACAGACCAGTGAGCCTAATGTCTGTTCTGGTCAGTTGTTAGAGGGGCTTCTGAGAGACAGGATCTACAAGCATTTAGAGAGGCAAAGACTCATTTGGGATAGTCAGCATTGCTTTGTGTGTGGGAAATTATGTCTCATGCATGAGGTCTAATTTTTTAAAAGGATGACCAAAAGATTAGATGAGAGCAGTGAATTAGCTGTTGCCTACATGGACTTTAACAAAGCCTTTGGCAAGGTACCATATATAGGTTGCTGAGTCAGGTTAAATCTCACGGGATCTAGGCTTAGCAAGCCAATTGGATACAAAGTTGACTTGACAATTAGATGATGGACAGTGGTGGTAGTGGATTATTTATCAGACTGAAGGCCTGTGACCAGCAGTGTACTACAGGGATTGCTGCTGGTCCACTGTTATTCATCATTTATACAAATGATTTGGATGGGAATTTAAGAGTTATGGTTAGTAAGTTTGCGCATGACACCAAGATCGGTGGTAGAGTGGACGTAAAAAAGGTTATCTGACAATGTGGTGACATCTTGTTCAAGTGGGCCAGTTGGGCTGAGGAATGGCAAATGGAGTTCAGTTTAGATAAATGCAAGGTATTGCATTTTAGTGAGTCAGACCAGGGGCAGAACTTACACAGTCAACGAAAGGACCTTGGGAGTGTTATTGAGCAAAGAAATCTAAGGGTACAGGTTCATAGTGCCTTGCAAGTGGAGTCACAGGTAGACAAGGTTGTGAAGAAGTCTTTTGGCACGCTTGCTTTCATCAGTCAGAGCATTTAGTATAGGAGTTGGTATGTCTTGTTGCAACTGTACAAGACCTTTGTGAGGCTACATTTGGAGTGCTGCAAGCAATTCTGATCGTCCTACTATAGAAAGAATGCTATTAAATTAGAAACAAATATAGAAAAGATTTACTAGGATGCACCTGAACCGGAAGTTTTCAGTTATAGGAGAGGTTGGATGGGCAGGAACTTATTTTCCTGAAGCATAGGAGACTGAGGGAATGGCCTTATAGAGGTCTATACAATCATGAGAGGCATAGATAAGGTATATTGCCAACATGTTTTCACCATGGTATGGGTGTTTAAACTAGGGGGCATAGTTTAAAGTGAGAGGGGAGAGATATAAAAGGGTCCACGCAGACACTTTTTTCTCAGAGGGTGTTAAGTGTCTGGAACAGGCTACAGAGGTAGTGGAAAATTGATGTTTTGAGCAAAAGCCCTTCATCAGGCTTTGGGCTTTTGCCCGAAATGTCGATTTTCCTGCTCCTCGGATGCTGCCTGACCTGCTGTGCTTCTCCAGCACCTCTCCAATCCTTACTCTAATCTCCAGTATCTACAGTATCCACTTCTGCCTACTAGAGGTAGTGATGCAAGCAAGTACAATTTTGCCATTTAAGAAACATTTGGACATGTACATGGATGGGACAGGTATGGAGAGAGATGGACCAAATGTTGGCAAACAGGACTAGTTTAATTGTGAAAACTGGGCAGCGTGGGCATGTTAGGCTGAAGAGCCTGTTTCCAAGCTGTAGACCTTAATGACTCGATAAGTGAAATTGGAGCATTCTGGAATTGCAGAGCAGCTGAATCAGTATTTGAAAGGCAGAAACATTCTCGGTATGTCCTTCCACGGGAATGTACGTCAAGTACTTTACTCATAAGTGCTTCATAGAAATGGAACTCACACAAATTACTTGTGACTCTTCCCTCATTTGGGTAACAAAAGCAAAGATCTCTGATGTGCAACTTGAATCTAGCATTCTGATCAATGAAGTTGGATGGGAGCAGTAGAAAAAAACTCACTATATCATTGTTGAGCACCCGTGATACTTCATATATCATATACTGCAATCTTTAAGTAAACTTAAATTATTTTTATTCTGATAAGCACGAATCACAAAATCAGAAACGTGAACCAGCTCTGATTTTGGAGTGCTGCAAGCAATTCTGATCGTCCTACTATCAGAGCATAATAAGAGCTGTGTGAACCCAAAATGTGACTACTGGAGTGGATTTTAACACATCAGTCATCTACACTGAGAGTTTGGTCTGTGTTGCACCAGGAATCTGTTTTCAAGCCTTTCCATGCCAGAATAATTCCCTATGTAAAGGATAAATTATAATTCAGCAAGTATCATTTATTAAGCTACAGGTAACAAACAGAATATTGCCTGAAAGCTGCAATGGACAACAAAGAATATTTAGCCAATTTATTATTTTAAACTCTTCATGAAGACATTTTATTCTCAATAATGTGGTTGATTGAATAAGAATTACGTGTTTTATTCCTGCCTTTATAAAAGATATTCAAACATAATTAATTGGCTGTAAAATGTTTTGGAATTTTCTGAGTTCACAACAGGTACTACACATTTCAGAAGATTTGTTTTGTTTCATATTTTCCAACTGTGCCTATTGTTTGTCTTGGATTTTGGTAAATTGGTTTTCTAATCTCACTAAGCAGGTTACAAGTTGGGGGAAAACATCCAACCAGACTTGTCTGTGTTTGCAAGTGATAGCCCAAGAAGTTGCCACCTATTAAACTAAATTAGCAGAAAGTGCTATGATGACGAGCAGAGAGTCATTAATAGTATACCCAGGCTGTTATGGTTAGCTATTATGAAGCAAGACTGCAGCCCAACTTGATACAGGATAAGCACTCTGTCACAGTACTCTGGGTGGAGAAATTCTAGTCAGGTAGATGATTCTAATCTGACACCAGAGATTAAAAATATAACATAAAGAGGAAGAAAAAAATGTGGAAATTATTGAAATGAGCAAAGAGAAAAGCATTCATCAAGTTTTTCAAGAATCTAAGAGGTAACAGTAGACAAAACCTAAATATACTGTGTGATATCAACAGAAATTCTGTAACTGGAAATAGATTCAGGTGTAATGAGGAAAGTGAAGAAATGGAAGAGATTTAACTACTTGACATAGAAGGTATGAACCAAAGGACTGAATTTTCAATCATACTAATCAGTATTAGATCACCATATAATTGGAATAGATTAGATTAGATTCCCTACAGTGTGAAAACAGGCCTTTCTGGTGCAACTAGTCACACCGACCCTCTGAACAGTAACCCACCAAGACCCATTCCCCCTAACTAATGCATCTAACTCTACGGGCAATTTAACATGACCAATTCAGCTAACCTGCACATCTTTGGATTGTGGGAGGAAACCGGAGCACCCGGAGGAAACCCACACAGACACGGGGAGAATGTGCAAACTCCACCTGAGGCTAGAATTGAACCCTGGTCCCTGGCGCTGTGAAGCAGCAGTGCTAACCACTGTGCTGCCCCTAGGTTGATGAAGAAATATGCAGACAAATTAGAAAATTTTTTAAAAATTTATTAGGACTTTCAGCTGTCCTAGTATTAATTAGAAAATTATATAAAGAAGTTAAGGGAATGATGTTCTGACAGTGAGTACTCCTTTTTGATATATGAAAACCCAACAAGAGAAATTAACAATTTCGAGCAAGAAATGAATCAGACCAGACTGAAGAAGCAAGAGCTGGATAACATCCAGGAAATAGTGACCATAATATGATACACTTTAAGATAAGGATAGAAAAGAATATAAATAGTATAAACCAAGTATTAAATTATTTATAGAGTCATAGAGATGTACAGCATGGAAACAGACCCTTCGGTCCAACCAATATCCTGTACAGCCACAACATGACCTCCCAACTCCTGTACTCAATACTCTGACCAGTAAAGGAAAGCATACCAAACGCCTTCTTCATTATCCTATCTACCTGCGACTCCACTTTTAAGGAGCTATGAACCTACACTCCAAGGTCTCTTTGTTCAGCAACACTCCCTAGGACCTTACCATTAAGTGTATAAGTCCTGCTAAGATTTGCTTTCCCAAAATGCAGCACCTCGCATTTATCTGAATTAAACTCCATCTGCCACTTCTCAACAGTACAATAGTCCATCTGGTCCAGATCCTATTGTAATCTGAGGTAACCCTCTTCGCTGTCCCCTACACCTCCAATTTTGGTGTCATCTGTAAACTTACTAACTGTACCTCTTATGCTCGCATCCAAATCATTGATGTAAATGACAAAAAGTAGAGGGCCCAGCAACGATCCTTGTGGCACTCCACTGGTCACAGGCCTCCAGTCTGAAAAACAACCCTCCACCACCA
>NC_057718.1:75414931-75429002 GCF_004010195.1 Chiloscyllium plagiosum | reverse complement strand
ATCCTTAATATATTTGTAAAAACCCTTTGGATTCTCCTTAATTCTATTTGCCAAAGCTATCTCATGTCCCCGTTTTGCCCTCCTGACTTCCCTCTTAAGTATACTCCTACTTTCTTTATACTCTTCTAAGGATTCACTCGATCTATCCTGTCTATACTTGACATATGCTTCCTTCTTTTTCTTAACCAAGCCCTCGATTTCTTTAGTCATCCAGCATTCCCTATACCTACCAGCCTTCCCTTTCACCTTGTTTATGTTTTTAGGATAAAGGTGATATTGGGTATCTGAGAATTGAACTTGGAAAATAATATTGACCAACTATATTGACTAACAATGATGTAGCCCAATCAGAAAATTTGTAACAGTGGTTAGTGAAACATAGGAAAATATATTCCCTGAAAGAATATATTCCCGGGTTCAATTCCCGCCTCAGGCGACTGACTGTGTGGAGTTTGCACATTCTCCCCGTGTCTGCGTGGGTTTCCTCCGGGTGCTCCGATTTCCTCCCACAGTCCAAAGATGTGCAGGTCAGGTGAATTGGCCATGCTAAATTGCCCGTAGTGTTAGGTAAGGGATAAATGTAGGGGGTATGGGTGGGTTGCGCTTCGGCAGTTCGGTGTGGACATGTTGGGCCGAAGGGCCTGTTTCCACACTGTAATGTAATGTAATCTAATCTAATCTACATAAAGGCATGTCTCCCAGTTAGAAAAGATGGTTACATTCAATAGAGGGAATGCATGATCAGAGAATTCAAGGAGATTTAGAGAAAATTCAATAAACAATTAGAAGAGGACCTAAGACAAAATAGTGAAATGCTTTTCAAGTACATCAATTTATAAAGTTTTGATGAAACTAAAACTATGAAGGAATAAACCTGATAGTGTAGATAATGATGGGATGATGACGGATATTAAATAATTACTTTGTTTTTGTATTTATCAAGGTGATAAAATTGGTGGACATGGTATTGAATGATAAACTGAGCAATTAGATTTTTTTATGTCATGTACTGATTAAACAAACCCCAAGAGAAAAACGTCCTGGCCTCAATAAATTGCATCCACTTACATTGAAATAGTCTGGGAAAAATATAACAGTTATTATAAAACATTTAATAAATCATTAGAAAAATATAACTCCTACATTTAAGGAGGGGAACAGACCATGTTCAATTCATTATACAGCAATCAATTTAACATCGACATTAAGAAAAATAATGGAATCCTTATCTGAACAGAAAATGTAAGAAGATATATGGGAAAAAAAAGATAAAGAATAATCAGCCTGGGTTTCAAAAGAAAAAATCTTGCTTAACCAAACTGTGGTAATGGAAAGATTGTAGTAGTAACATCTAACTTAGGAATAGGAGTAAGCATGGAGCCTGCACCACCGTTCAATGAGATCATGACTAATCTGATTCGGAGATGCTGGTGTTGGACTGGGGTGTACAAAGTTAAAAATCACACAACACCAGGTTATAGTCCAACAGGTTTAATTGGAAGCACACTAGCTTTCGGAGCGACGCTCCTTCATCAGGTGATCACAATCACCTGATGAAGGAGCGTCGCTCCGAAAGCTAGTGTGCTTCCAATTAAATCTGTTGGACTATAACCTGGTGTTGTGTGATTTTTAACTATGACTAATCTGATTATGGTCACAAGTTCACTTTCCCATTAAACCCATTGACTTGTTTGTCTCTTAAAAATCCATCTAACTCTGTCTTGAATAACTTCAATGTCCCAGCCTGCACTGTTTACTGGGCATGATAATCCCACATGATGATGGTGCTCTGAGAGAAATCATTTCTTCTCACCTCTGTCATGGGGGGGCTTCTTCTTAAAATATTAGATATTCTTTAACAGGAGACCTCATTTTCTTATAAGGGGAAATATTCACATAGTCCCCATGTAATTTATCCAGACATTCAAAGTCCAGCCATTAATAACCAATAAAATTTAATCAGAGGACAAGTGGAAGACTGGATTTCTAGTTAGTTTCAAGACAGAGTGTGGAAATGAAGTGGGTTAAATCACCTATTCCTGCTCCTAAACCCCACGTTCAGAGTGTCAGTGGGTGGACATTCCACACAGATCAGAGAGAGGTTCAATGCTGTTCACAATTAGAATAATCATTGAACTTTGGAATCAAAAGGGTATTTTCTAAATTGCGGCCAACAGTACATTTGGGTGATAATACTAAGAAGAATTGTTAACAAAATACAGGAGAACAATAATAAAGTTGCAGAGTAAACAAATAATGGAAAAATATAGTTTAAGATATTAGTGGTGTATTTTGCAGGAATAATAAGGTGATCATTTATTACTTAGTAAGTGCAAATCTAGCTTGGGTAGAGGAACAAAGGGATCTTTGTGCAAATATATGGGTCACTAAATGCTGCACCATAGGTTAGCAATGGCTTTGGAAAAAGCAGACCATGCACTTAGTTTTATTTCCCTTGGATAGAATAGGGAAAACCATTAAGCTAGTGAAATTCATCTTTAAAGCTGCAGGCAGCAAATGTATGTGGTAATATCTGAGATGAAAGGACAGGAGTTGTTCATTAGCACGCAAAATATGGTAAATCATCCATTTTGCTTTCCATTTTAGCCAAAGAAGGCAGAAAACTTCCATTTTATCTGCAGAAGATGAGAAACCTCTATTTTTGGCCACAAATGCATGGGAAAGCCAATTACACACCTCTGAAGCAGCTGGGACTTCAACCTGCGTCTCCCTGTCCAAGTGCAGGGACACTACTGCTCCACCACAAGAAGGATCCATTTGGGTTTGCTTGATCTTTCTCATTTCATCGTATTTAAAAATATTTTTCCCCAAGTTACCCGTGGCTGTGTACTTTGTTTTTGTTTACAGTGACATATTAAAAAGACATTATTATGTATTACTTTATTAATCATTTTTTTTCCACTATCAGGAAAACACCCATGTGGCAAATTGAACATTAACAAGCAAAGCCTGTTAAGGATAATGCTGTCATTAAAATGTGAAGGTGGTGTTATGGAGAGAAGGAGGGGACGAAATCAAAATGGAGTTGGAGGGGGAAATAAATTTACTGCATCCTCTATGGTGCTTACCTCTCCCTAAATGGCATTGAAGCATTGGTGTACACCACGTGCTTCCTCTCTAATAACACCCAGGCTTGAATATGACCGTGGAAGAGGGGCAGGCATTTGGCAGAGATGAAGTCTTTCATGTTCCGTTGCCTACACTTGTTTCCAATCAGCCTGGCAAAGTCCGGGAGCAGACCCATGAGTTGATCCTCCGAACTGCCCACACCCCTCCACACCAGCTGCCCAAGGTAAGGAGCATGGGGCTGAAATGCAACCAAAAACACAACAGAAGGTTTTTCAAATAACTAAAAAGAGAGTGCAAACAGCCACAACCAATAAATACATGGTCCACAGTGCTGCAAAATAAACAGGTGGACAGCGAATCTGTAAATTGGTACAATCTGCTGTTGCAAGAGACTGCTACGTGCAACACCCTCCATTCCAAGTTCCTGGTGGAGGATCCTGTGTAGAGAACCCTCTACTGTGGATCACTGCCAATGGTGGCAAATAAGCACACCAAGGTGTGTCTGGACAGTAGATGTAAGAGTTGAGGTGAATGGCGTGCAGCAGCAGCCTGTTTACAAATCGACTCTTTGTGAGATGAAAAGAATCATATTCAGGAGACAGCTGAGTTGTGGGGGATAGGCTCCTGAGGGAGGTTCAGTATCTTGCAGCCAATTTGAAATGCCATCATAGCAGGGGGAACAGCAGACTGCACACCTGAGCACCCTCCAACAATGCACAATTCCAGGTCTGAGCACCACCATTTTCAGGCGATGGATAGCATCGGCCAAGTTCTGAATGTCTGCTGCCACCCTGCATGCCAATTCCTGCATATCATCCAGCCCAGACTTCTGCCACCTGGCACATCCTCAACTCTGGTCATCCCTGCTGCCACAGCCCTCCCCTCCACCAGCCTTTCACATCCCCAATGGTGGAGGTGCAGATTCCTGAGCAATGGGTGTTTGATGAAAGCCACTACTCCTGACAGTAGGAAGGAGCAGCACGTACTCATCCCCCCAGGACATCTCAGAACATGCCTTGAAAAGCTCCACGGTCATCCCATGCCGCGCTGGGGATTTACTCCTCAAGAGACAGGTGAGGATGTTAGTCAGGTCCTGTTGTCCCCCAAACATACCTGCAGCATGTCCTCCAACAGAACCCTGTAAGCGTCCTCGCTGGATGGTTGTGGAGAGAACAAAACCATGTAATAGGTTTTGATTTGGGCACCAATGCCCTCCGGTTCTGACAATGCCACATCTCTTTTCCAGTGTGTCAAAGAAAGGGGAGCCACAGTCCAGATCCTCAAGGAGCCAGATCTCCAACTTCACGTATACACCCTAAATCCCAATGAGTAGGAGGTCTCGGAGCCATGCCCTGACTCTCTTCGTACAACCCCTGCAGGGCTAGGTCTGCATCATGCTGATTAAGGCTTGTCTTGAGGTTGAGCACCTCATTCTCCAACTCCTCAATCCTGGATTTCTGCCTCTTTGCCAACCCTTTTGCATACTCCTGACAGAAAACACCAACGTGAGTCTTGCCTATGTCCCACCATTTAGCCCCAAGGATTGGAAGCCCCCTGCTTCCTTCTCGAGCTGGCCCAGCAAAAATGAAACATGCCGTGCAGCAGCAAGTGGCAGTAAAAGTGCCAGTATGTGGACCCGAGCTGGGCATGGAACCAAGTGAGCTCTGCTCAGACTAGATGGTGATCCATGTACAGCTCCTGCCGCATTGAGGCCTCCAGAAAACTGGATCTATTAGTCCGTGAAATGTATAGGTGGTCAATTCTCAATCCTCCTGCCCCAGGCCTTACAAAGATGAAAGTGATGAGCTCAGGTTGGAGATTTCGCCAGATGTCTATCAGGTCAAAGAACTTGACCAAGCCCCCCAACCTTCTTCCTGCTGTGAGACCAGACTGGATACCACAATGGTCACGCTCTTTGAGGGTGCAGTTAAAAACCCCCTGAGGATAATGTACTGGCCTTCGTCAATGGACATGAGGTGAATGGACAGTTCTTCAAAGAAATGCATGTGTATCAGCCTACCAGTGGTGGGTATGCGTACACAAGGTTAAGTACCACGACCCCTAGTCAGATTATCAGGTGAGGCAAATGACCTGGCACCAGCTCTTTGACCCCTGCTGGAAATGCATGGCCAACAAGATAGGCTGCGCCCAGAATTGGTGATGAGGTCACACATGTAGACCCCTCACCAATCCAAAAGCCAGATGGCTTTGTAGCCCAATGCAATGTGGGTTTCTTGCAGGAGGACTGAGAAGTTCTGGAATATGCGTTGTGACTTCCTGCTGCCATGGATGTTGAGGCTGGCTATGGCAGTATCATGCCAGCAGCATTGTGCCACCGTCACCAAAGTTAAAAACTCTATGTGCAGGAAGGAAGGGCACTTAGGTCCCTTGGTTTCCTCATGTCCTGAACCATTGCCGGTCATTCTGTGCACATTGAGGTTTGCCCAGAAGACCAACACAAAATCAGTTCAGTGGTCAAGAGTCAGCTGGACTCTACTGCAATGGTAGAGACTCTTCACGAGAAAGTCCCAAAGCTCCTCGATGGGGATGAGGGGAAATTCAGTGGAGGGCATCAGGGAATCTACAACCTCGCTGGAGACTGACTGTGCCTCATTCCCAGTGCCCACCATTCAGGCTGTGTACTCCTGCTGGTTGCCCTTGCCTACTGTACCCTCGAGGAGAAAGTGAGGTCTGCAGATGCTGGAGATCAAAGTTGAAACTTTATTGCTGGAACAGCACAGCAGGTCAGGCAGCATCCAGGGAACAGGAGATTCGACGTTTCGGGCACAGGCCCTTCTTCAGGAATGGCCTGTGCCCGAAGAAGGGCCTGTGCCCGAAACATCGAATCTCCTGTTCCCTGGATGCTGCCTGACCTGCTGTGCTGTTCCAGCAATAAAGTTTCAACTACTGTACCCTCTCCCACTGTGAGAGTGGGAGATGGCCCGGTGCCACCAGCTGGCTCCACTCCCCCAGTGGCACCACCCCCAGAGTCATAGGCAGGGGCTTCCTTGGTGGACTCCATCAGAAGGGTCTTCAGGTTCAGGGTCATGGGTTAGTGGAGGCTCAGGGACCCACTCCTCTCCTGACACCAGATCACCTGACCTCTCAGGGAAAAGATCCTACCTCAGGTCCAAGGTACCCAGCAAAACAGTCTGGGAGGGTAGAGTGAGGGAAACACCTTCCTCCTCTCCAACAGGTGATAACCCAGCAAGGTTTATAATACCTGCACTGCAGCCTTCTCAAATCTCTGGCTCGTCTTCAGGGGTCACTGGGACCTTGGCAGTGTGAGGACCAGCTACAACCCCCAAGGTTCCAGACCCATCACAACACAAGAAAGGACAAGAGGTGCTGCAGGTTTTCCCCTGGGGAAGAGCAGGACCTTACTCTAGTGACAGGGAAGTCCTCCCCCTGCAGGCAGTGGCAACTCTTCTTTGTCATGATGGTGGTCTCTTTTTCCTCACCACACCCCACGGTGTTCTTGGGAATTTTGTGCCTTCCCACCAGCAAGTCAATAAAAACAACTGGATGAGGGAAGGCTGGGGGTGTGGCAAGGTAAGGGAAGATAGCTTCATCATTTCCCATCCTGCTCCAGAATCCCCGCCATCAGATGATTGAAGGGTGGGGCTATGGGTTGGTCACAGGATCGGGATTCCCATGTGCAGAACCAGGCCGAGAATTCTCAGGCTCAGATGGAGACAGATGGGGATTGAACTCGGTATTCCGAGGCTCAGCTGAGTGGGGTCAGGGGCTGAGATTATTGCGCACAACTGATGAAGGATGGGAGTCGGGCTCAGGGTTCCCAAGCTGGAGTGATCAGGCATGTCCATAGAGGAATATTTTGCACCAGAGTGGGACAGGCCAAGATTCTGACCACAATCTCAACGCAACTGGCTCAGGGGTGCAAGGGGACGCATTCAGGGGTCAGTTTAAAGATGCTTTGTCTTCCTCCTCACCTTCTTTCCAGCAAAATACCCACACTCCTCCCCACCAGAGGCCAGTGTAACAGCAAACTCCAGCTTAGGCCTTGCTTGCAGCACTCCAGGTGTTATCACTGGGGCAGGGGGAGTGGGAGCGGCAGTGGCATCAGCAACTAATGATATAGCTTTGGTTACCTTCAAGGTGGGGCAATTCCTCCTCACATGCCCTGCCTCCTTATACTAGTGACACTGCACACTATCCACCATCCAGAAACACAGTAGACTGTCCCCTCATGAAGCATGATAAATATCTCTTCCATCACCACCGCCCAGACCAAGATCTTCAATGAAGACCTGGCGCTGGAAGAAATCAACATGTTTCAGACTGGGTCCCATCAGTCCAAGTGGGATGGATGCCATTCCTGACTGCTCACCCCGCCCCACCAACTGCAAATGGGGGAGGAGAAACTCATTGGCAATGAAGGGTGAGATATTAGAGATTGTGACCTTTTTGAGCCATAGCCTCCATCGGTTCAACAAGTAAATAAGTCCCCCGCACAGTGATCCCTTTCTCCAAGGTCAGATGCACTGCCAACTGGGACAAAGCAAAAACACCGCCTTTCCATTTATTTGGAAGCTGTGACAATGGCCAGTATACGGACGACACTAGCCATCGCCTTCAAGTCAGCCTCCGTTGTCATGTCTAGGTGAAGATAAACTTTAATTCCCAGTCCCTTGGTCAGGTAACTGAATGGTGACAGGGCCGAGGCAGCAGTAGCAACCACTCCAGCACACCAACAATGCAGCCCTGCCATAGGCGACTGTGGTGTCAGGGTTAGCATTGAGACAGCTGCCAAACCTTTCAATGAAACATAGAACAAGGCAACTGGGCTCAGACAGCAGCAGTAGACAGCCCCGGTCACAGCTGGGCCCAGACAGCGGCAGTAGACAGCCCCGGTCAGAGTTGGGCCTAGACAGCGGCAGTAGACAGCCCCGGTCAGAGCTGGATCTAGACAGCAGCAATAGACAGCTCCAGTCACAGCTGGGCCCAGACAACGGCAGTAGACAGCCCTGGTCAGAACTGGGCCCAGACAGCAGCAGTAGACAGCCCCGATCAGAGCTGGGCCTAGACAGCAGCAGTAGACAGCCCCGATCAGAGCTGGGCCTAGACAGCAGCAGTAGACAGCTCCAGTCAGAGCTGGTCCCAGACAGCAGCAGTAGACAGCTCCAGTCAGAGCTGGTCCCAGACAGCAGCAGTAGAGAGCCCTGGTCAGAACTGGGCCTAGACAGCAGCAGTAGACAGCTCCAGTCAAACCTGGGCCCAGACAGCAGCAGCAAAACAGTTCAGTTCAAAATGAGGGTCAGGCAGCAGCACTGACCTTACCACAGGAGGAGTAGAGAGCAACTGCAAGATCACCAACACAGGGCACTGTGTCAATGCCTTCTCGTCACTCCAGGTTGCATTGTGCTGCTCTCTAAAGCCTGTCCCCCCCTTCCCTCCCATCCCAAATTGGAGCCTGGAACTGGAAGCTTCCAGAAGGATGTCCTTATTCTTAACATGTTTTGTGAATAGTTATGCTTAGTTAGGCCTGTATAGTTGATTCATATGTGGCGAGAGTGTGATGCTGGAAAAGCACAGTTGGTCAGGCAGCATCCAAAGAGCAGGAGAATCGACATTTCAAACATAAGCCCTTCATCAGGAATGAGGCTTGTGGGCCTGGGGGTTGAGAGATAAATGGGAGGGGGGTGGGGTTGGGGAGAAGGTAGCTGAGAGTACAATAGATCGATGAAGATGGGAGTGAAAGTGATAGGTTGGAGAGGAGGGTGGTGTGGATAGATGGGAAAGGCGATGGTCAGGTCAAGAGGGTGGTGCCAAGTTGGAGGCTTGGGACTGGGATAAGGTGAGGGAAGGGGAAATGAAGAAACTAGTGTGGCAGGGTGTGGTGGCAGGGTCCCAATGTGAAAGATGAGGTGTTCTTCCTCCAGATGTTGGGTGAAAAGGGTTTGGTGATGGAGGAACCCAGGATCTGCAAGTCCTTGGCGGAGTGGGAGCGGGAGTTGAAGAGTTCAGCCATTAGGCTGTGGGGTTGGTTGGTGCGGGTGTCCCAGAGATGTTCTCTGAAATGATTTGCAAATTGGTGTCCTGTCTCCCCAACATAGAGAAGGTCACATCGGGTATAAAAGATACAGTAGATGACATTGGTGGAGGTACAGTAAATTTCTGTCTGATGTGGAAGGATCCTTTGGGGCCTTGGATGGAGGTGAGGGGAGAAGTGTGAGTGCATGTTTTGCACTTCCTGCGGTGGCAGAGGAAGGTGCTGGGAGTGGTATATAGGCTGGTAGGGGGACATGGATCTGACAAGGAAGTCGTGGAGGGAATGATCTCTCCGGAATGCTGATGGGGTGGGGAGGGAAATATATCTCTGGTGGTAGGGTTCGTTTGTAGGTGGTGGAAGTGCCGGAGGATGATGCGATATATATGGAAGTTGGTGGAGTGGAAGGTGAGGACCGGGGGGTCCTGTCCTTGTTGCATTGGGAGGGGTGGGGTTCAAAGACAAAGGTGTGGGAAGTGTAGGAGATATGCTGGAGGGCATCGTTGACCACGTGGGAAGGGAAATTGCAACCTTTGAAGAAGGAGGCCATCTGGGATTTTCTAAAGTGGAAATGATCATCCTGGGAACAGATGCGGCAGAAGAAGAGGAATTGGGAATAAGGGATGGCAATTTTACAGGAGGCAGGATGGGAGGAGATGTAGTCCAGGTAGCTGCAGGAGTCGATGGGCTTGTAGTAGATGACCGTGGTTAGTCGGTCGCCGGAGATGGAGGTGGATTTTTTTTTATTAGTTTCCCTACAGTATGGAAATAGGCTCTTCAGCCCAACAAGTCCACACCGACCCTCCAAAGAGTCACCCAGACCCATTCCCCAACATTTATCCCTGATTAATGTGCCTATCACCATGGGCAAATTAACATGGCCAATTCACCTGATCTGCACATCTTTGGATTGTGGGAAGAAACCCATGCAGGCACAGGGAGAATGTGCAAACTCCACACAGACAGTCACCCTGGGTGGGAATTGAACTCGAGTCCCTGGCGTTGTGAGGCAGCAGTGTTAACCACTGAGCCACCATGCCCGCCCCAGAGATGGAGCAGTCTAGGAGGTATCTGAGATGATCCAGGTGAGTTTGAGGCCAGGGTGAAAGGTGTTACTGAAATTGATGAACTTTTCAACCTCCTCATTGCAGCATGAGGTAGAGCCAATAGTCATCGATATAGCGGAGGAAAAAGTGGAGAGTGATGCCGAGGTAGCTGCGGAAGATGGACTGTTCCACGTACCCGACAAAGAGGCAGGAATAGCTGGGTCCCATGTGGATGCCCATTGCTACTCCTTTGGGTTGGAGGAAGTGGGAGGATTGGAAGGAGAAGTTATTGAGGGTGAGGATCAGTTCAGCCAGGCGGATGAAGGTGTCAGTGGAAAGGTACTGTTGGGACAGCGCGAGAGGAAGAAATGCAGGGCTTGGAGGCTTTTGTCATGGCGGATGGATATGTACAGGGACAGGATGTCCGTGGTGAAAATGAGACACTGGGGGCCGGGGAAACAGGAGTCTTGGAGGAGGGGTAGGGCGTGGGTGGTGCCCTCAATGTAGGTGGGGAGTTCCTGGACTAGGGGGAACAGGACAGTGTCAAAGTAGGCAGGGATGAGTTCAGTGGGACAGGAACAGGCTAAGACAATGGGTCGACCGAGACAGTCAGGTTTGTAAATCTTCGGTAGGAGGTAGGTAGGTGGTGTGGGATTCACGGATGATGAAATTGGAGGCTGTATGTGTGTAGAGCTCAGAATGCTACATGGTAGCAGCAGTGACTAGACCCACAGAACCCAGTGACTATACAGTGCTATAGGTAAGTTACAAGGCCAGCTCAGCAAACTGTCCCCAGAAATGTTGAAATACCTGATGAGGTGCTCAGCAGAGACAGCAAGCACCAATTGTTCGATTTCAAAATCCACCTCGGCACCAACATCCACAGAAAGAGGAAATGCTGGCATAAAAGCTAGAAAACATAGGAGAAAAACTGCAGTACAATGCTGTAAGCACCAAGAAAAAAGAACAGTCAGCTACGAATGAGCAATGCATTCCTGTAATCAGAAACCTTGACAGATATGCATAACCTCACAAGAGAGGAAACTAGCACAATTGATCATAAGAGGGAAAGCCTATGTAAAAGCTAAAAAAAATGTAAGTATAGTAAGCATTTTAATCACTTTTGCCATGTAGAACACTGACCGAGGTTGGAAAATGACTTGCTTTTACCAGACTCTCTTGAGCATGACTAAACTCTCTATTGGATACAATAGCATTAAAAATAAGCAAATACTGTGTAGGTTCAGGCTTTGACAATGTCCAAAGTCAGTGTATTAGCGAGTTTTGAAAAGATTTGTAGCTCAGGTTGAGGTCCTGGATGTAGGTTTTCCTGCTGAGCTGGAAGGTTCATTTTCAGGTGTTTCGTCACCATACTAGGTAACATCTTCAGTGAGCCTTCGAATGAAGCATAGGTGGTATAGCCCCTGTTTTCGGCCAGAAAACTAGCCACCAGGATACATGAACATCAACTAGCTACAAAAAAACATGGCCCACTCTCCTTACATATGGATGAGGAAGGCCACGACTTCGACTGGGACAACATATCCATCCAAGGACAAGCCAAACAGACATACACGAGAATGCCTAGAAGAATGGCATTCCAACCGGAACGCTATCAACAAACACATTGACTTGGATCCCATTTATCACCCCCTGAGAAAAAGGACAGGGAAATTACATAACCATAGGAAATGACATCACCACAGGAAATGGTGTCACCAACCCAAGGAAACCCAAACATATAAATAGAAAGTGGGCTACGCGGAGGCTCACTGAAGATATTACCTAGTCAGTGTATTACAATATATGTCAGCAACAGTGCTAATGCTGTTCTTGCTAATGTTAGTTCTTGCCAGACAAAGCATAGCAGAAGAAACTGCAACATATGATGATGTGATTAAAGCTTTTAACTCCTATTTCAGTTTAAAGCAAATCTCCATTATAAACTCAGCAAAGTTTCATCAGCAAAGCTGAAACTGGGGAAACTATTGACTCTTTTGTATATTTTGAAAACCTGTTAGACAAAGTAAGTCAAATTAAACCAAATTAACAAATGCTTTTCTCTTTAAGGAGTATTATAACACAGCACAAAGCCACAAAGATAAAGTACAAATTCAAATTCAAATTTGTTTCTGCGCAGGAATAATGCTCACCAGCTCCTGTAGTTCCCACCGTTAGTGAAAAGGTTCCAATATATCAGTGAATACCATATGTTTCCTTTCCTGGATCACCAAAGCATGTACATAATCAATCCTTCTATATTGGGTGGTTAAAAGCTAGTATGTCTGTTTTGACTCCCCCACAAATAATTTACACAATCTTGAGCATAATTCCCAAGAAGTATTCATATGAGACTACTTTGCATTGTGAGCACAAGAAGAAACCCAGTCAGAGTTCTTACAGTCTAAAGAAAACCTTTCAAAAGTACCATAAGTAATACAGTTTGTCAATTATACTAAACTTTGTAAACAGAAAAAGCATCTTATCCAAGAGAGGAGAGAATCATCCAGGAATTAGCCCAGTGACTCAGTCTACTTAGTTGATTTGAGGGATATTAATGAGTCAGTAAGACAACCGTAAGAGAATAGTTTCTTGTTCATATTGGTACAGGACGGCTCGATATCAGCACTAACCCTATCAATGCAGAATGCAACACATGCTATAGGTTAAGCCATTTTCAGGTGGTTGGCCAGAGGAACAATCAGAGATTTTAACATGTCGCAAGGTAGTGTGTAAACAGACAACTTCCAACTATCCAAGTAATAGGTGCTATCGCTATCCGAGAGACATTATTCTTGAATGAAATGGTAGTTCAACAATGGCAAGTGGATAACAGAGAGCTATCCAAGAGAAAGGATATAGTTATGTCTGGATTAGACTACGTTCTATGCTCCATAATTGTCAATGCACAAGAAAGCTAACAAAAGCCTTCAACTGAACTCTGATCAGCAAACCTGAAGAAGGGCTAATGCCCGAAACGTCGATTCTCCTGTTCCCTAGATGCTGCCTGACCTGCTGCGCTTTTCCAGCAACACATTTCCATCAAACTATGGAAACACCCAGCCATCTCTTATCAATAAGGAAGACAATCAAGTTATAAAACTTCCAGAGTCAAGGAATGCCTTGGGGAAATTTAAGATCAGAAGGAGCTTGAACCATTCAATCAAAGTATAATAAGACTTGATGTACTCTAACTGTGCCAAAGAAAGAAATGAACTAACCATCCAGCCATTACACATGCAATCAAGCTTGGAGACTGAGAAAGAAAAGATTATGGCTTATTAACAGAACTACTCAATACAGATAGCCAATACTTACATAGAATTGACACAGCAAAAAGATAAATTAATGGAGGAATGAAGTCTCTCTTTCACAGAAATGTTCAGAACTCCAATTTCGTTATCAATTATTGGCTGAGGAAATCTTTCTGCTGCAATTTGCGAGTAATCTTATGTTTTGAAAAAAGGACTTGAGGGAAAGAACAAAATTCTTCCTTTGAGTTTGCAGAAAATCATTGTTAGTGGAGCCTTTGGTAAAGATGGAGACAACCTGCAGGATAAGATTGAACTTGCAAAGAAAAAAAAGTGTTTCATAACACAAGCCAGAATTATTGAATTGTTACAGCATTGAAGTGGGAAGTTTTACCATTGTGTCTACACTGATTCTTCATAGAAACAACTTATCTCCTGCCACTCTGATGTCTTTGCTATTAGACCGACACATTCTTCTGTTCCAGATAACAATAGAATTCTCTTTAAAATGTCTCAACTGAATCTGCCCCACCACACTGTAATGCAGCAAATTGTAACTATCTACTGCCTGAAATTTCCTGTATTAATTGATCCTTTTCTCTATTTTTTTCAACTTTGCAATATGCCTTCGCATTGTTCTGAAAGTATGGCACCCAGAAGTGGATACAGTAATC
>NC_057718.1:75354434-75414431 GCF_004010195.1 Chiloscyllium plagiosum | reverse complement strand
CTTCCAGTTCCGACAACATTCTTGTAAATCCTCTTACGCTTAACCGCATCCTTTCTATAGAAGGGCGACCAAAGTTAGGGCCTATCTCTCACCAAGGGGCAGTTGTCTCATCTTGGGAACCAACTTCAAGACCTGGAGGTGTTGGGAAGTGCTTAAGGATTTTAAAGTCTCAGTTCTTACCCCCTTCCCTGAGCCTGTGAGCATGGCAAATTCTGTTGACTGGCTGGTCACAGAGAGGAGTTTGCCTTAGTGTCAGAGTAGAGTGTTGAGGGGCCTTTCACAGTCTTTGCACATTCCACTCCCACCCCATCAACACTGGTGAGATTATTGGGTCCCCTTTGATTGTTTAAACACCTTACGGAGGAGGTTAGCTGGCAGTTAACTGCCAATCGTTTAGCTATGCACCAGGAAACTGCCTGACTGGGCTACTGTGATCTTGTTAGCTACTGGCTCAATGGTTAGCACTACAACCTCACAGCACCAGAGACCCGGGTTCAATTCCAACTTCAGGCGACTGTATGTGTGTGGGGTTTGCACTTTCTCCCCATGTTTGTATGGGTTTCTGCAGGGTGCTCCTCCCACAGTCCAAAGATGTGCAGGTAAGGTGGATTGGCCAGGCTAAATTACCCACAGTGTTCAAGGATGTGTAGGTTAGGTGCATTAGCCACAAGAAATGCAGGGTTACACGGATAGGATAGGGTGATGGGTCCGGGTGGGATGGTCTTCAAATAATCGGTGTGGACTTGTTGGGCCAAATCGCCTGTTTCCACATTGTGGGGATTCTATGAATCTATGAAAACAACCAACAGCCTACCTCCACCGCATCTGACAGTGAAGGGAGAACATTTAGTAGAAAAACACGTCTGATGCACTTGGACAACATGAGTAGATGTCTAATGCTACTATTTGTGTCAGAGAGTGTTTTTAATAAAGGTTTCATTGGTTTCTGTAAGGCAAAGATGTTATTTTATATCCTTTCAGGATATGAAAGGTTAGGAAAGGTTTGGAGGGATATGGGCCAGGAGCAGGCAGGTGGGACTAGTTTAGTTTGGGATTATGTTTGACATGAATGTTTGGACCAAAGCGTCTGTTTCCTTGCTGTATGACTTTATGACTATCATAGACCCCTTCTCCACCTCAAAGGTGAAGAATGTTGCTTGAAGATGACAATTTTCTGACCTGTGATTGATTTGGATGAGAAAACAGAATAATCATGCACACTCAGTTAGCCAAATAGCAGAACCACAGACTGAACTTCAGTTCAAACAGATGTCTACTATTTGGAAGGGTGAATTTTCACATCTTTTCTTAATGGTTTCCCCCTATCAATTTACAAACAACTCCCCCTTAATAGATCATACTCTGGCCTCATTGTCCACATTGAAATGAAGCCCTTGCAGCTACCAGCTCTATAAAAGGATATTGCCACTCGTCCATGTCCTCCAGTGTATTCTGAACCTTCTGCTCCTGTGGACTAGAACTAGAGCAATGCCTAATCACTTTGGGCATTTGCTAGAGCCAATGCCACCTTGGGACAACAGGAGTACCAGGCTTGCTCACCCTTATATAGCTGCAGCCATTACTTTACCTCCTCATCATCTACACCTCCAGGCATGCCATTTGCTGGTGCCGCAATGAAGACTGAGTTTAGCATATTTTTTAGGGCATTTGCCAAACAGAAGGGTAGGTTTCTCAGCAGACAATGGCAAGTTGTTAATTAAAGAGGAATAAAATTTGTTAAATGCCGAATTAATGCCACAATTCACTTCATCAAAATTCAACTTCTATCTTGTTAAATACACCAAACAAAATTGACATTGAGAATTCTCAAACTGGAATTCAGATTAGGCACCTGGCAACTTCAGCTTACTGCTTTCTCCAAAGGACCTCCATGTTAGGCACAGGACAACTGACATGCTTCATTAGTTATAGTCGATCCACTTAAAGAATGCTTCTGCACTTCAGCAACTATCATTGTAATGCTAATACCACACATCCAGCTCATGATCTAGGACAGGCTGCATCTCTGTCCTGTTTGTTTGCTGTCATAATGCTCATTCTGAACCTTGGAAGCCCACAACATCATTGACTTATCTTAACTTACCTTATTATGCTTTCCCATCTCAGCCAGAGATACCCTTGTTCACAGTTCTGCTGTATTGCTATGCAGTTTAGCGTAGACACAAAGTTAGGAAGCATCGTGTCTGTCAGCAGTCCTCAGTCAAGTCAGAGAAGAATTCCTTTGCTCGGGGGCCCAACACAAGTCAAGGGCAGCCTTTGATACCAGTCCAGGGGCTTGGACGCAGTCAGTCAGAATAAGGATTCTGAACACTTTGGATGGCTCAGTGGCTCAGTTATTATCGTGAGCTTGCACATTCCCTCCATGTCTGTGTGGGTTTCCTCTGAGTGCTCCATTTTCCTCCCACAGTCCAAAGATATGCAGGTTATGTAAGTTGGCCATGGTAAATTGCACATAGTGTTCAGAGATGTGCTGGTTAGATGGATTAGCCATGGGCAATGCAAGGTTACAGGTATAAAATAGTGAGGTGGGTGTGAGTAGAGTGCTCTTTGAAGAGTTGGCATAGACTCAATAGGTCAAATGGCCTGCCTCCCCACTGTAGGGATTCTATGAAAGCCAAATATCAGACAGCTCACGAGCCATCTTTACTCATTTTGCCCTATTGCAGGCTGTTTTCTTCTGAAATGAGCAAGGCAGGTATTAAAGAAGATGGAAATAAGTAACACAGCTGTTATCTTTGGTGTAAGTGGGGATTTAATGCAAGAGAATGAGTGTGCAGCGCAGAGGGCATGCAGTACTGTTGGGGGGGGGTTAGGTCAATGATAGTGAATTAGGGAAGAACACTAGGAGGTGTATACTATAGCAGAATAAGAGAGAGTTTGAGGTGGCTGAGAGAAGAATGTGCCATTTGTTCTGGTAGAATGGAGAAGATGATTGTCCTTCTTATATAACTATCTATCAGACAGTTGAAAATGCACTGATATGGGTGACAATCTTGCACTAGGCTGACTATATTTCTGGAAGAACAGGACATCCCACCTGTACACAATCCCATTTAACAGGACCTCCAGGTCTCTGACCACAAAGCCAGGCAACAAGTTTCCCTTGTCTGTAATGTCTGGGGCAAATAACAGGGCCCGTGCAAGGCAACTCCATTCTGACAGTGCTTGTCCAGACATACAATGACCTTTCAAAGATGGCTCTTGTGCAATGGATGCCAGTCAACTCCGGGGTATATGTTGAGTAGTGACTTGTTCCGGGAACAACACGTGGTAAAATGAAGCTAGAATTGGACAAGAGGGACACATGGGCGAGGTAGGCAGTTAATGAGAAAGGTTTGATAAGATGGGATGAAGAAACCCTTGAGGCAAAGAACCTCCAAAAAAACTCAACACAAAACAAAATTAGTCAAAAAATCTTAAGATTCAGCCCAATATCTTCATGGTAAAATGCCAGCCTTAATTTCTCTGCTCACTTTCTGAAATAGAACCTGAACCCAGATTCCTGTGACTCAAAAACAAGATGCTACCAATTGAGTCCACTTGACAACAATCAATACATATAAACACATTAGGAAGAAATAAATATAGGAATATGTTGATGAGGTGAGATAGAGTGGAGAAAGATGGAGCATAAACAGCAACTGAAATCTAATGGGTCAAATGCCCTCTTTTCTCTAAAATATTTTAAATCTGTGCAAAGTACAAAGGATCCAATATTGGGAATCTCCTTTCCAAGGCAGTGCACCTCACAGTGTGAGCTCCACATCGGTAAGCTGTTGATGTGAATGTATCAGTATAATGTCTGACACTGGCTTCACACGGTGAAGACGACAGCTACAAAATGGACTTATAAATGTTCACTTTTGAATTCTCAATATGCACTTCTGTCCATTTTCAGAAACTTAAATTTATCTTTAATATAATCGAGTAAGTAAAACAAATCTCTTTTGACCAGCCAGAAAATTGTGCTTTGCAGAAAATGACAAAACTATGATCACTACAGCTTTCTCTTATATAGTAGTTTATTTTCTGTTAATTTTTTCACAGAATATGGGCATCACTGGCTTGGCCAGCATTTATTGCTTATCCCTAACTGCCCAGACTGCACTTAGAATTCAACCACATCGCTGCAGGTTTGGAGTCACACATAGGACAGACAAGTTAAAGATAGCAGATTTCCATCCCAAAAGGACATTTGTGAACTGGTTAGGTTAGTTTTTTAACAACAAACGGTGAACGGGTTGCATCGTCACCATTTGACTAGCTTGTCGTTCCAGATTTCATTGAATTCAGATTTCACCATGTTTCATGGTGGGATTCAAACCCATGTCTCCAAAACATTGGTGTGGGTTTTGGATTGCTAATTTAATGACATTATCACAATGCCACCTCCTTCCCTTAACATATGGAGTCAGCTGACTAACCATCTAAAACAGAGTTTCTCCTGCAATAAGAACAGAATTCTTATCTTAAGTTAATCAACAACATTCCCAGCATTAAATTGCTGCGGAGTAGCAATTGGGACCATAAGCAAGTTCGAAGTTGAAACTTTATTGCTGGAACAGCACAGCAGGTCAGGCAGCATCCAGGAAACAGGAGATTCGACGTTTCGGGCACAGGCCCTACTTCAAGGGGGAGGGATCCAAAGTACTCTGTTAAATAGAATCCTACAGATTGTTCATTAGCAATAGAGTCATAAAGTCAAATGTACCTTTGCACTTTGGAGGTAAAGGTCTCACAGATCAAGCATCATATGTCCTCTCATACTAAACTAAAGGGAGTAAATTGATTCGACATCACTCTAACCTGGAAGCGTTGTGAGAGGAATGTGTACTTTGCTAGTGAATTGAGTTACACTTATATTGCAGTCTTATGTGCAGAGCAACTGAATGACTATACTGGTCACAAGGGCTGGGTCAACTTCAGGAGCTGATTCCTCAGCTACCTTACTCTGGAATGGGATGATGACCTAGGTTATCAAACACTACTTTAAGGATTTCATTCCATTTTACCTTGATGAGTACTTTCACTTGTATTTCCCGAGCTACAGTCTTAAATGGATCTGTACTCAGGTTAGCTAACATTTTAGCAGTTAGACTATCCTGCTGCATAAATGTCTTTGAATCAAAATGTGCCATTTCTAAATGTTAAAATAGCAAAGTTTTTTGTTGCAGTTGTTTATTTTGCTTTACAGCTGAATTTAGCAATCTACTTTTCCTCTTCTGATTTCAAATCAATGTAATTTTGATTGTTTCTGATCCTTTGATCAAATTTTGTACCCGTTGGTGAAATCCTTTGATCCAATTCCAGATGTGAGTGCTCAATTTCGTTCATGGACAGATTGTGCATTTTAAAAGAGATCTTCCTCTCTTTTCATTATCCATCCACAAGCAGCTTGTGATTTGTTTTTAAAAATTACTTAAAAGGTAGTGGCATGTTTCGCCATTTCTTCCACTTGTGGATTCTGACTTCAGCAGGATGCAACAACACTGTGGAAAAGGTAAATCAAAAGGAGGGCTTATTTTTCACTTACGTTTACAGGGGAATGCTTCACGACACAGGCACAGACTACAAACATAAACAGCAGGAAACGTAAACAGAGTCAATGGAAGGAAGGCTGGTTTTTGGGAAGGATTGAGTTGCGTTCACAACTCTCTGCAATTTCATAGACGGTACACTGCTGTAATATGCTTTGGTGGTGAAGGAAGTGTATGTTTCTGGACATGGTGCCAATCAAGCTGTTTGCTTTGTTCTGGATGGTACCAAGCTTCATAAGTATTGTTGAAACTTAACTCATCCAAGCAACTGGGGACTATTCCCTGATTTGTGCTTTGTGAATGGAGGACAAGGTTTGGGAGTCAGGGAGTGACTCACTGTAGCAATCCTAGCCTCTGACATTCTTTTGCAGCCACACTTTTCATATGGCTAGTTCAGTTCAGTTTCTGGTCAATAATGTTGATATCCCAGATTTCAACAATGAGAAAAGGCAATGGCTAGATCTCCTTGGAGGTGGTCATAGCTGGCAATCTTTTAGTATAAATATCACTTCCCACTTGTCAGCACAAATCTGAATATTGTCCAGATTTTGCTGTTTTTGAGCGTGGACTGCTCCAATATCTGAGGAGTCGCAAATGCTGCTGAACATTGTGCTATAATCAGTGAACATCCATCTCTGACCTCATGATGGAAGGAAGGACATTGCTGAAGCAGCTGAAGATGTTTGGGTCAAGGATATTGCCCTGAGGAACTCCTGGAGAGATGTCCTGGAACTGATATGTTTAACAGAGAGTTTTCCCTCTGAGTCCTATTGACTTTTTTTTTAGACTAGATTCCCTACAGTATGGAAACAGGCCCTTTGGCCCAACAGTCCACACTGATCCTCCAAGAGTAACCCACCCAAACCCATTCCCCTACAATACATTTACCCCTGACTAATGCACCTAATATTATAGGTAATTGAGCATGGCCAATTCACCTGACCTGCACATCTTTGGATTGTATGCCTAATACACACTTGCCTAGTCTATGCATGTATACAATCTCACACTTAAGAGCTGCTACAAATGATATATACACAACACTTATTGTGGTTTTTGGTTCTTTACTTTTCCTCAATTCCACATATAAGGTTTGTACTGGATACTTTCCCCTCATTATATCCTCCTTCACCATTTGAAGGGATACCTAATCAGTATGGCTACTCTACCCCCTTTGCCATTTTCCGTAGCCATATTGTAAACTTATAACCTGATATATTTAGTTCCTTGACCCAATCATCTGACAGCCAGGTCTTAACAATGGTAATACCATAACCTCCAATTTGAATTCGTGTCTGCAGCTCATTGAATTTATTCCTTCCAATCTGTGCATTAATATATATGACTCTTATTAAGTCAATGTACCACATTAACCTGTCCATCAGTACTGATGGCTTAATTGCCTGTTTATTATGGTTTAATCAATGTATGGATAGTTTTGCCATTACCTGCTGTACTTGAAGTAGGATTCTTGGCTGTTTCTTAATTCTGTGTACTGCTACTTGTTTTTGCAGTTGTATTGACTTTCCCTGAGGCCTTGCCATCTACTAATTTAAAGTTCTTGTGACCACCCTATCTAGCTTTTCTTGTAGGACATTTGTCCCAGATAGGTTCAGGTGGAGTCCATCCACCAGGTGGAGCATCAGGTAGCCATGTCACAAAGTTTTAGTAGTTTTTACCAAAATCCATGAAGACAATTATCAGTCAGGGGGCTAAGCTACAGCAAGTCAAGAGCAGACTCCTATGTCAGCTTAGAGGATTGGCCACAGTCAGCCGTCCGGTCAAATATTCTCTATCAGGGATTTGGTGCCTCTGCAGTCCAGGGAGTGGATCGAGGTCAATTCTGAAGCTCCATCAGGACCTGTCCAAAGGGTAGGGCAAATATGGTCAGGGCAAGCCATCAGTCAGTGATCTGGGCACTTTTCATCTAAGGCTGTCCAGTTACGTCACCCAACACTCTGCCAGTTTCATCCACTAAAACGAGGGAGAGAGAGAATGGGGGAGAGGGAACAAGGAGGACAGCTGCCATGGGAAGAAGACTCAAGAAACCTCTTCAGGATTGTGAGCTGCAGGCTCTAAGGAAAGAAGTATTATTATGGATCAGGCTGGACCCCCTCAAAACAACTCATGAAAGTAGCTCAGATCCTAACTTTGCTAGTTGTTTTATGCAGGTGTAATGTAGACACTCCAGGAGAGATGCAGCAAAACAAAATTTATTTACAAGATTATCAAATGAAACACAAACAAAAGAGAACAGAATACTGAATAATATACACGACACAATTGGATAATCCAGCAACGACCTTATTGGTTAGTCTTTGAAATATGGCGGGTGCATTTTTCATAATAAACTGTTACAGTCCATTCGGTGTTATGAAAATCAAAATTGACTTCACTCTTTCTTACAAAGGTACCTGCCAATATTGTCCAAGCAAGTCCAACTTAAAATATAAGTTGCTTGTCCCACCTTTTCAACACAGTCTTACAAATGCGGAATCTGATATGCATCTTTGTAACTGCATTGACTTTGCGATAGTCCACACATAACTGTAGGATACCATCTGGTTTTTGCATCATTACTCCGGGTGAGCTCCAGTCACTGTTATTCACTTTGGTTATGTTGTCTTGGAGCATGCGTTCAATCTCCTTTTGAACCTGAGTCAACTTTAGAGGGTTAAGGCCATCAGACATCTCCTTTATCTCCATCATGGATAATTAGGTTAGTACTTCCCAGCTTACTTCCACATATCTCACCATGTGATAATAATTACTCTTCCATGTCCTTTTGATTTTTCTCTGGAAGGTACACAAGAATTTATCTCAATTTTTGACAACTTCCTCATTGTCCAATTTAATTTGAGGAATGTCCAATTCAGAATCCTCTGAACTTGGTTCTTCCATCTGTTTTGTAACCAATAGCACAGTCTCCTTTGGCTTTCCTTCCCTGTCAAAATATCGTTTGAGCATATTCACATGACACACTCTGTGAGCTTTCTTTCTGTCTGGGGTCTTTATCAAATAGTTCACCTCATTCAATTTTCTTTTGACTTGATAAGGTCCACTAAACCTTGCTACTAAAGGTTCACCTATCACTGGAAATAATATCCCTGATAGTAAAATTGCGAGTTTTTGATTTCTTGCCAGCTTCCTGTTTCTTTGTATGCTGTGATATTTTTAAATACTGTTTAACCAACACCCCAGCACTATTTAATTGTTCGGTAAAATCTGATACATAATTCAAATATGTAGTCTCTGAACTCTGGATGGTACACAGTAGATTTGAATGGTTTTATTCCTAAGCTGTCCATAACTTGTTTGAATAATTTTGATGTGAAGTTTGATCCTTGATCTGATTGTATCTCTGTGGATAGTCTGTATCTAGTGAAAATTGAGTAATTCCTATACAATCCTTTTAGCTGTGATATTACATAATGGAACGGCCTTTGGAAATCGAGTGGACAAATCCATTATTGTTAACAAATACAGGTTCCCACTTTTTTTTGAGGTAGGGGTCCAATGCAATCAATTAAGACTCTTGTAAAAAATTCCTCAAATATAGTAATATGTATTAAAGATGCGGGTATGATTACTGCCTGCGGTTTTCCAATTACCTGACATGGATGACACATCTGGCAAAATTCAACTACATCCTTGTGTAGGTAAAAACAATGACTGCAGATGCTGGAAACCAGAATCTGGATCAGTGGTGCTGGAAGAGCACAACAGTTCAGGCAGCATCCAACGAGCAGCGAAATCGACGTTTCGGGCAAAAACCCTTCATCAGGAATAAAGGCAGTGAGCCTGAAGCGTGGAGAGATACTAGGATGAGGTGGGGGAAGGGGAAATGTGGTAGCTGTTGAAGTTCATATTGATGCCCTGGGGTTGAAGTGTTCCGAGGCGGAAGATGAGGCGTTCTTCCTCCAGGCGTCTGGTGGTGAGGGAGCGGCGGTGAAGGAGGCCCAGGAACTCCATGTCCTCGGCAGAATCCTTGTGTAGTCCAGGCCAGTAAAAATGTTCTTGTATTTTAGTTTGAGTTTTTTTCACTCCTAAATGACCCCCTCATGGTAGCTCACATGCCACTCATGACATCTTTCTATAACCCACTGGCAATATGACTTGATGAACTTCTGCCCATTTCTCATCTGCTTGAGAATGTGATCATCTCTATTTCCTTATTAAGATATGATTTTTAAAATAATAACATTCAGGGATACATTTGGATTCTTTTGCTGTATAAGCCTTTTGATACAATTGCTTTAAATTTTCATCTTTCTGCTGTAACTCAGTTAATGTATCTAAGCTAAAAGTATCTGCTCCTGGTTTATGTCAAATATTTGATCAAACAGGTCTCTATTAATTCCACTTCAACTTCCTTATCTGTATTGTTTGATCTCTCCTGTTTCAACTGGTGACTTTGTGACCTCATTATCACACAGTCAGGAAAAATCCCAGGATATGTGGTAGTTTAGAAGCCTGAGTTTCCACTGGCTTTTCAACCACAGTAGGCAGCACTCCCATCTGTGATCCAGCTATATCATTAGCAAAGACAAATTGTATCCCTGGAGCTGAGAATTTGTCCAGTACATCTACCACAACTTCTCCACTCTTCACTGCACACACTAACCTCACTTTACATAATTGAGCGCTTTCGTCTCACCATGAATTCCCGTTGCTAGCACCTTTTCTGGCAATAGTCCTTCAGAAGTGCATATCTCCTCATCTTTCAACATCACAAATTGAAAGGATCCCATATCTCTTAATATTGTAACATCTTTACCTACTGCTCCTAACCTATGTAAGTTAACTTTACCATTGCAGGTAAATGGTTTAAGAAGATCTGGCACTTCCTCCTTAACCAACCTCTGAACAACTTGTACAATCTGGTGCAGTTTTCTAGCCTCCAATGTGCTTTCTGTTACCACTCCAATAAAATTCACTGGCTTATCCTGTTTTCCTACATCTGGCTTCCCAGTGCTTTTCCTAACCCATCAATAATGTGATTTCATGTGGCCTACTTTATTACAGTGAAAACACTGAAGTTTTTTAACTTCTCTTTCCTCTTCAAGTGTTTCCTTTTTACCCTGTTGTAAGTTATCCTTATGATCTTCACTGAGATCCACCTTTCCCTTTCCACATGAGGATTTCTCTTTTCCCCAATTTCTATCCCTCACAGATTGAAATTGATGTTGGAAGCCAAACTTTGATTCTGGACCAACTCATAACCATCAGTCATTTCAGCTGCTAATTTGGCCATTTTAACTCTCTGCTCTTCCACATGAGTTCTCATACTTCTAAATATGAATTTTTGAACTTCTGTCTAAATGTTAATTTCTGAAATTCAAACTCCCTCTCTTTCTTAATTTCTTCTCTCTCACTTCCTCACTCTCCTTTCTCTCTTTCTCTTTCTTCTTCTTTCTGTTTTGCTAAAGTGATTTGTTTTTTTTCTTTTTCCTCTGCTCTTAATCATAATTCAAACTGTTTGCCTTTTCCTTATCTATTGCCTTTTCCTTGTCTGTTACCTCTAACTCAAGCTATTTAATTTTCAGTTGAATTTTAGCCATCTCTAAAGATTTTGATGGTGTTTCCAGCAAATTTAAATGCCAAGCTATTGCTGCAATTATCTCTCATTTCCGCAAGGAAGGAGACAGCTCCAACCCCAATTTGTCTGCTAATCCCAGCAGCTTGGCCTTAATCAAAAACTTTCCAAAATCTCAAGGTCACTTCTTCCACCACCCACAAATCTCTCGGTGATGGAAAGAGCCATCGCTATCCCAAGCACTGCTTAAAACAACCAAATTCAACACCCGGAACCAAAGACAACTAACACCTACCACTCACCGCCTTTGAGTCCAATAACCCTAACCCCAATTTGGAATGATAGGTCAAATCTCGCAAAGAGCCCCTAATTTGTTATGGACCAGGCCAGACCCCCTCAAAACATTTCAAAAAAATAGCCCAGACCCTAATTTTGATGATTGTTTAAGCAGTTGTAACCTGGATATTCCAGCTGGTCAAATCCTTTCGTTATAAACAAAACAGAATTTACTTACAAGATTACCAAATGAAACATAAACAGAAAAGGACAGAATACCGAATAACTTAACCAAACTGAAAACCCAACAGATCATCCCAACTTAATGATGCTGTTCCAAATACTTGTAACAACCCCCATAAACATCCCTTGGCACAAAAGGTAAAATTAAACCCAGGGTCTGACAAGAGAGATGTCAGAGAGAGAGGTGAATCAGCATGGACCTGCTTCTTTGGGTCCAGTAGCTTTTACAACTGCCTGACTGCTTTCAGTGAACAGCCAAACTGCCAAAAAACCAAATCAAACCACAGAAAAGCTGAGCTGGGAGAAATGGACACTTTCTTTTCATTGTACAAGTGTTTTGTTTTAAAAAGCTTGAAAGCTTTTTGACTAAGTAAGTATCTAATAGCTATAATTAAATTGGCCCTAACACCAATCCAAGTCCAGACTTTTCGGAACCTGTGTTTTTACAACCTCCTGCCAAAAAAAAACAAGGACAACATAACCTTTTCAAAGGAGCAGCAGTATCACAGTATGAAAGTTGTATAGGGGATTTGGGGGTCGCGGGGGGGTGGGGGGGGGGGGAGGAGGTTTGGATATGGTAAAGGATGGATGATACGGGTTTCATGTACAAAAAGGATTCATCCACAGTCAGGAGCACCTTGGCTTTGAGGGAGGACAATGTGTGACCACTCCTGCCATGGTCACTTCATATGCCAGGAGATTGGGGTGTAAAGATGGGCAGGTGCAGGTTCATGTAGACTGTATGGGTTTGGACCAGCATGGTATGGGTGCTGCAAAGCTGATGGGTTTATATAAAGGGCTACCAGAAAAGGAATGTTCAGAGTCTCACCAACAGAGAGGCAGATGCTGGAAGCCACTGGCTGAAGAACGCTCATGGACAATTCCTATTATGTTAGAAATTGAAAGTGCACAATGTAGAAGACAATGATTGTGGGTACACTTAGAGTAGACTGTATAAGGGACTCAAATTGTGCAGGAGGTGGCTGAGGAACTTTCAAGTGAAGCAGCATTATACACAGACTCATGCACAGACCTGTGGGGTTCCTCGTCCCTGGCTTTGCTATTGCATTGGTTCCCTGTGTACTCTATACTTGCCACTCCTAAGCACACACCAATATGTTTGGACACAAAGGTCAGGGAAAGAGTAGGAATACTGAAGGATGAGCTGCAATGTTCTCCCTACAGCAGGCTCTTATTACAGACATTGATCCATGGTGCATTTTGTGTGGACATAAAGTTAGCCATCACATCGACACAGTGACACTCAACATTACAAAGATGAATGCAAGGTCCTAACAGAATTTTGTAGCAACATCATAAATCATGTACAGTGCATTGCCACCCATGCACCAAAATGCCCTGAATAGGCTTTATTCTTCCTCTGTTTCTGATCACATCTTAATCTACTCCCTGGTTCCAAGGCTGGGGTAGAGGTAGCCTCTTGGCAGTGAAATCCAATGGCCTTGAAGTCTTTGTGTCTGGCTGGACCAGCTATATCAAGGATCTTACTGCCAGAGACAAGTGAATCCTCTGTGGCTGCAACTTGTAAGGGTATGAGGAGAGCAGGCGGGGTAGAGGTGATGGCTACTTATGGAGTGTCTCGGGGATAGAGTCCTGTGGGCATCATTATTGGGGCTCTTCCAGCTGTGGGTCTCCTGCCACTGCACTATCTACTTGTGAGGAAAGGGCGCTCACTGTGTTTGCTTGTTTGCTTGTCACCAGGTCTTCAGTCCTGAGGACTAATGGCTAGGATGATGGAGTGCAATTGTGCACATGTCTCTGACAGCCCCTGGAAGTCTTAGCCTCAGCTCTCCATGGCAATCACCAACATGTGTCTGGAGGCAGCCAGACAGTTGCATGACTCACTGTACTGCTGAAGCTCCTGGGCAGTGAGGGCCATCATATCCCACATACCTGCTTGCTGCTCCTCAGAGGCTAACGAGGTAGCTTCTGGGGCAGTTGGTGCTGTCTCCCTGGTGGTAATGGATATGTTGGTGGTATCTGCAAGTCAAAAGGAAGAGAAGATGTTGCAGCTACTTATTAGAAATTATCTGTAATGTGTTACACTTCTCTGGGGTAACATTCTGGAAATCAGTCCCCATTATTCTTGAAGTCATCATAAAAGTTAAAGATTTTTAAAAGTATGCAGAATTCCCCAATTTAACTGTCTTTTAGCCCCTGTTAATAGAGACCATGGACCAGTTCCTGTACTTAACTATCTTCCAAATAAATACATTATAACAACACACAAAAATTATGAACTATTGACATATAGCTCTACTAGTTAAAACTCTAACCACTTACAAAACTTCCCTTCTTTGCACATGTAGAGAAACAAAATAAAATGAATATTATGGGTAGAGGGGAAGACTGGAAGGCAGTTCAATGGTCCCTATCCATGGGGTTTGTAAAGATGACCTTTTTGCAGATCAGAACACTATTTCTCAATCTTCCTTCTCCAGATACTTTCACATGTTTTCAGGAGGCACAGGGTGACTGGTTTACACTTTCAAAGGTTTCTGACATATTAATTAAAAGGCACAGCTTACAGCAATTAATGAGGGAAAACAAACTATCTTCAGACTTGAGATGCTTTTAAACTTGGAGACAAGACAGCTTCTTCCCTTACAGATGTTTGATGGCTACTGACCCAAACATTCACATCCCAAGTTGTTCAGTTAATTTGAAGTCAATCAGATAGTATTGGCAGGTAAGAGATGTTTGCCATCAATAACCGGTCATTAATCCACAGACCAATCATCTAACTTGATAACAGTGAAACCTCCATTCATACTGAGCACTCTGGCAACAACTCATCTACAATTAGGCTTTTCCACTGCTTAAATGAACGATTTTGTAAATAGCACTTACAACGAGTGCCAGGTAACTTGTTTTTATTTAAATGATGCAGTAATCATTCAAAAGTCAACATCTTTTAAAGCAGTTATTTTCCCCATTTCAGTCCATATTGAAAATACAGAAAATTTTTTTAAAAAGTCTTTACAAGTGAATGATACTCACTTGTAAAGTGAGTGTGAGAGTTACAGTAAAATGTGGAATGGTACATTTTGGTTGACAAGACATTGATGTCTCAACATTCCTGCAGGAGTTGTCCCAGTCTTCTCCTGTGACAACCAGGATTGTCTGCTAGTGTGGGGGTAAAGGTTGGACAATCCTCCATGCTTCTTTACCCTTTCTGCCCTATTGTGCTCTGCCTTTTCAAGGATTGGAAAGGGAGGGATCGAGTGAGATGAAAGTAGGTGGCATGGCTGTTAGTACTATTACAAATGGTTGAAAGACATTAAAGTGTTCCAAGATAGTGAGTGCATAGACCATGTAGAGTTAGTGGTATGACAGGGTGGGGAGTAAAAAGAAGAGAAGGAAGATGTTTCAGGTAATGGTCATAGATGTGTGAGTCTTGATATTTAGTGGGTGCAGTAGCGAAGATAGAGTGAATGTGAGATAGCAGAGAGAACGTGCAGCACTTACCCTGATGGAATAGGGAAGATCATTTACCTTCTTAGAACCCTACTGGCTGTCCCTCCATACTGTTGAGAAAGCAGTGACCTGAATGACAACTGTGGACCAGACTGCTGGGTCAGTTGATGGAGCCTCCTCTGCTAGTACTTTAAATATGGTAAAGGTGCAAATATCTGCTGGTATTTTGGCAGATATCAGCTGAGTGGCAAATTCATCTGGGAATGGCATGTGGTACACTGGGGATATAATTAGATGTAAGAGAGCTATAAGAATGGAGTAGATAGTGAATGAAGTCTGAGTTTGGAATGATACAATAATCTGTATTTCTATATTGTTTTGGTTAGGAAGGGAAGGATACAGGTTTAGTTTGATTTTAAATTAGTTCTTTGAAACATACAAGGTTGTATAGAAATTTACTTGCATGCAGGTCAGTCAGAGAGAAAAGTCCTGTAATATCAGCAGTGTCATTTAGCAATCACCAAAGCAACCTGCAAAGAAGAAGTGAAGCCCTAGGTGGCTTAGAATTTAATATGTAAACAGCTCCAGAAACAGCAAGTTTAAGGTATCTGAGAGGAAGACAAAGCTGCTACAAAGCTGCTGAAAGAATGAACTTAAAGAACATATGTTCAGGTGTAAGTAAGCTGTGTTAGCAGTTTGTTTAAAGATCTCATGCAGAGGCATTCACTAAATAGGATAGCATCAAACGAATGCAGAGATTTGTTGGAAAGAATTCAAATATAGCCATTGACAAATGAATAAGAAACTTTGAGAACAGGGTGTTGCTTCACTAAGGTTTGAGAATGTGTAAGGTTGTTGTTGAGAGTAAAAGGTTTAAATTTTTATTTCTAATGTTTGTAAAAAAACAGTGTCAAATAGTTCCTATATTTTATAAAATAGTTTGTGTTTAAGGTGGTCTTTATTACAAGCTCCAATAATTTCTTGTTTAATATTCTGTCTAATGGTATAATAAGTACATTTAGGATTTCTATGAACTACTTCCAATAGCATTGTTGGTCAAACCCAGTGTCCACCTGCCCTGACTCTAAATCATGACCTTTTGAGACCACATCCTTTTTCACCATTGTCTTTATGTCTTCCTTTGTCATCATTATCTCTCTTTCTTTGCCATTGTGTTGCCTTACAGAAATATTGTATACCCTGGAATATATATTTCCAATTTTTATCAGCTTGCAATCATTTTATTGTAGTGGTTATTAAATTAAATTATTTACACTCATTTATGACACTAGTTCATCAATTTTGTTGCATATGTATGACAAATTCAGATAAAAAAAATTAATTTCATTTTCTTTTACTTCAATTCTACACATTGACTTTACTTGCTGACGCATAATAAATGTAAACTCTGTTTCTTTTTGTCCCACTCCGTGTGTCATTATCTAGACAATAAAAATGTCCCAAGGCTTCAATCTTTCTTTTTGAATTTCTAAATCTCAATTCAATTAAACCCTGCCCTCCTCCCAACCCTGTCACAACCCCCAAGATTTCTGTCTACAACCCTGGTAATATAATTGGACAAAACACTGGTCCCAATCTGATTTAGGTTTAGCCCATCCTAATAGCTTCCTCTTTCCTAAGTACTGCTGACGCAGCACCTTCCAAACCCCCAAGCAGTTCCATCGAGAAGGGCAAGGGCAGCAGATACATGGGAACACCGTCACCTGCAAGTACCTCTCCAGGCCACTCAACATCCTGACTTGGAAATTTGCTCCTGTTCCTTCATTGTCACTGGTTTAAAATCTTGGAATTCCCACTCTAATGGTATTGAGGGTTTACCCAGGTACTGCAGTATTCAAGAAGTCAGTTCACTGTCATCTTCTGAAATGTAATTTGGGATAATCAGTAAATGCTGGCTAATCAGTGATGCCCGTGTCCCATGAAAGAATTAAAAAATCCTGGTTCTACATATATTACTCATTCCTATGTGAACAATGAAAATCGAATTGATTCCCTCATGGGTCAAGTTTCTGTCTGAAACTTCAAAACTCAAAATAAACTTATCAAATGATATAAAAAGAAACAGTCAGCAATTTAACAAAAAAAGAGACAGAATTTAATGCCTCTGCCCTTTTCTCCAACACCACTCACCTTTTGTCAGTGACTCTTTCCATGAAATCCCAAAATCCCACCTTTGTTTTTCTTACTCCAGGAATTCCTGGGAACTCAAATGAATTCTGGACAGCAACCCCCACTCACATTGACACTGCTAGTAATGAACCTGTTGATTTCTGAAATGCAGGCAGCATTCAGAGGTGAGATTTCAGCTCACTGAGGGAAGGCCTGCATTCAATTGCCCTTCATCGAGTTAGGAGCCTTTGTGGCAGAGTTCCCGCTGACAATTAGAAACTTAATTTGTCTCAACCTCCAGTTGTCCTTCTGGAGATTGAGATAGCAATTGCACCACCAGTTTTTGTCACAGATTTCAGACCCCTTCTGTCCTTAATTGGATATCATGGAGCAATAATTATAGAATCAAAAGAAGGCATTCAGTATATGAGGTCTGTGTTGGTTCGCTGTAGAGTGAGACAACAAGTCTAAGCCCTGTATCTTATCCCTATATGTCCAAAAGTTTACTTTCTGCAAATATCCATAATTATGTTGTCTCTGAGAATTGCATATATAGTTTGTATTTACATTTGTGTCAAGTTAGATTTTTGGATTTTGAAGAAGTGACATATGAGTTTTTCTGTGTGTATGTGGGAATTAATAATTAACATTTGAGTGTTTCTGTAACCATGATGATCATAAACATTTTATATCTGCTTGGTTTCAGAACAAATGGGTTCTTATTCACCTTAGCAGGGTTTATGATCTGGCAAGTTAATTGTGCCTCAAAGCTTCAGTTAGAAATTTCTGGGCATTTTTAAAAAGCTTTGGGGAAATACACATAGCTTAGATAGAAAGGCCTTCTGCAATTTTATTTTTGGTTTTGGGCAGTTTTGCAGAAGTTTTTATGTGTAAAGTTGCTCCTGAGAAAAGGTGAAGATAGTTAAATTTGTTATGACTGGATTACCTTAGAATAAGGATTTAATAACAATTCCATACCATTAGTGCTTGCAAGACCCTGAAGAGATAATTTGAAGCTGAGTATACTTCAGCTCATGTGTATGATAACTCCAGGAAAAAAGCTTATCAAATTTTCCAAACTGGGATTTGATGTCAACATATATTCATTGAGGTGTTAAAGAAAGGCAATTTCTGGAGTGAGTACTGTACAAAATACGCTTTTGGATATTATACAGTGGTGCTTTGGGATCTGTAAAAGAGTGTTTGGGGTTATTGAGATGCATGTTCAAAGATTTTTAAAAGTTTGTGTTGTAATTGAAAGTCTGCTTAATGAATTTCTGTTTTATTGTTTCAAACAAATATGCAGTCTGGGATCTAACTTATCGAGAAAGAATATGAGCTGGAATCATAATGCCATACAAATTCCTTTTGAAATCATTCATAGATTCATACATCACAGAAAAAGCCCTTTGGCTCATTGAGTCTGTACCAACACAGCTACCATTAAAGTATGCTAATCTAAATTTCCTGCATTCGTAGAATGCTCGGGTGGCACAGTGGCTCAGTGGTTAGCGCTGCTGCCTCACAGTGCTAGGGACCCAGGTTCAATTCCTGCCTCAGGCAACTGTCTGTGTGGAGTTTGCACATTCTCCCTGTGTCTGCGTGGGTTTCCTCCCACAGTCCAACGATGTCCAGTTCGGTGAACAACAATGGTAGGTGAATTAGCCATGTTAAATTGCCTGTAGTGTTAGGTGCATTAGTCAGGGGTAAATTAGGGGGGTGGGTTGCTCTTCGAAGGGTCGGTGTGGACTTGTTGTGCCAAAGGCCCTGTTTTTCCACACTGTAGGGAATCTAATCTAAAAGTTAAGCCAAACATGTCCACACTGGCCCTCTGAAGGGTATCCCATTCCCCCTACCCTACTACTTCATTTTTATATTTCCCCTGACTAATGCACCTAAACTACATATCCCTGAACACTATGGGCAATTTTGCATGGCCAATTCACCTAATCTGCACATCTTTGGACTGTGGGAGGAAACTGGAGCACCCAGGAGAAACCCACAGACACAGGGAGAATCGCCTGAGGTTGCAATTGAACCTGGGTCCCTGCCGCTGTGAGGCAGCAGTGTTAACCATTGAATGACCATGCCACACTTGTCCCATACCTTTGAATGTTATGACCTTTGAAGAGCTCATCCAAATATTTTTTAAAGGTTGTAAGCTTTCCAGCCTCCCCTACCTTCCTGACAGAGCATTCCAGATTACCACCATCCAATGAGTGAAAAGGATTTTTCCAAATCCTCTCTGGATCTTCTGCCCTTTACCTTCAAACTGTGCCCTTTTGTGACTGACCCCTCAACCAAGGGGAACAGCTGCTCTCTATTCACCCTGTCCATACCACTCATAATCTGATACATCTCAATCACGTCCCCCCTCAGTCTTCTCTACTCTAAAGAAAACAATCCAAACCTACCCAGTGTCTCCTTATTGCTCAAATCTGGTGAACCTCCTCTGTATCTCCTCTAGTGCTACCGTATCTGTCCTGTATTGAGGTGACCAGAACTATGCACAGTTGTGGCCTGACCAACATGCTATACAACTCCAACACTACTTCCTTGCTCTTAAACTCGATGCCACGACTGAAAACAAGTGTCGCATATGCTGCCTTAACTAGCCTATTTACGCGCTCTGCCGACTTCAGGAATCTATAATTCCTCAAGATCCCTCTATTCCTCTAAATTAAATACTCCTGCATCTTGTTTCCTCTTCCAAAGTGCATCACCTCACACTTATCTTCCAGTGGTCTGCCTACCTGACTAACCCATTTGTACCTTCCTATAACTTACAACCATCTTCTTCACTATTAACCACTCTACCAATCTTAAATTCATCTGAAAATTTGCTTAACATTCCCCTTACAATTTCATCTACATCATTTATGTATCTAACAAATGATAGGGTCCCAGTACTGATCATTGTGGTACACTGCTGGACAGTGTCTTCCAGTCACTCAAACAGCCTTCTACCATTACCCTTTACATCCTATTACTAAACCAGTTTCTGATCCATCTCATCAAGTTTCCCTCAATCCTATGTGCTTCAACCTACTCTATCAGTCTCCCATGTTGGACCTTGCAAAATCTTTGCTAAAATCCATATAAACGACAGCAACTGAACTTCCCTGATCCATACAATTCATTGCACTTTCAAAAAATTCTAACAGATTTGTTAAGGCATGACCTCCCTCTGACAAAGCCATGTTGATTTACCCAAATTAAACCATGCCTTTTCAAGTGGGTATTAATTAACTCCTTCAAAATTGTTTCCAGTAGTGTGACAATGCTGCTCCTTTAACAAGGTTATGTTGTCCTTGTTTTTTTTTCAAGAGGGGTCATAAAGGCAGAGGTGCTTATTTGTCTGGAAATGGTTACTTTGGACACTGGCAAAGGAGTGGCCAGTTCTCCCAATTCAGGTATTTTTTCCCAGTTTGGTTTAGTTTTAGAAGGCAATGAAAAAGCTGTTAGGACCAGAGAAGCAGCTACAGTGAAAAGAGGTTCCATGTTTCAACAGAGGTCTTGCATGAACTTTCTTTCTGAAATCTCTCCTGTCTGTAAGAGCCTATGCTTGAATTTACCTTTCGCGAAGGGGTGTGTTTTTAGCATGTTGCAGGATTGGAACAGCTTTGTTAAATTGCAATGTCGTATTGGGTTATCAAATAAGTTACATTATTCTAAATTCTATTTTCAGTTTGTGTTTCATCCATAATGCTTAAATAAATTCTGTTTTGTTTAAAGCTGAGAGGTTTGACCAACTGCATCTCTCCTGGAACATCCACTTTACATCTGCCTAAAAACAAAAGTTAGGGCCTGGACTACCTTCTTCAAATTTTTTGAGGGGGTCTGGCCTGGTCCATAACAAGTAGTTTCTCCACCACATGTCTGTAATTGCCTTGTTCATCTCTACCACCCTTCTTAAAAGGTAGAACTGTATTTACTAACCTCCAGTCCTCTGGGACTTACCCAGTGGCCAGAGACAAATTAAAAATTTGTGTCAGAGCCCCCATAAATTTCTGCCTCACCTCCCACAGCAGCTTGGATACAATCTAACTAGGCCAGGGATTTGTCTGTTTTTAAGCCTGACAGAATCTCCAATACACCCCAATTTCCTAAGGCAAACTGCATAAGTTCTTCACAGTCCCTTTTCCTGAATTCTGTTCCTGTGTTCTCCATTTCCAGTATGAAAACTGAAAAGAAGTATTCATTCATCACCTTTCCAATATCCTGCAGCTTCACACACAGTATTCCCCCTTGACTCCTTTAATGCATTTATAAAATATCTTAGGATTCTCCCTAATCCTATTCACAAGTCCTTTCTCATGCCCCATTTTTGCTCTTCTGCTTTTTAAAGTTCCCTCCTGCACTTCCTGTAGGTCCACAGCAGAATTGCTTCCTTTGGACTTGCTAAAAGCCCTATTCTTCTTCCTTAACAAGTCATGAATTATTATAGGCATCCAGGGTTCTCTGAACTTAAGCTCCTACACTTCCCTCTACAGGGCAATTGTTGGACCTGTACACTCCTCAGCTACTTTTTGAATGTCTCCCATTGCTCTGATGTAGTGTTACCCACAAGGGGTTGTTCCCAATCTACGATAGCCAGATCCTGCTTTATTTTAATAAAATTTGCTTTCTCCCCATCCACAGTTATCTTTTTAGGCCATCTTTTTCCTTTTCCAGAACAAATTTGAACCATACTGTGTTGTCACTATTGCTAAAATGTTCCCACCCACTGCCACATCGAACAGTTGTCTGGCTTCTTTCCCCAGATCCAGCACTGTGGCATCTCTTGTTTGGGCATCTACATACTGATACAAAAAACTGCCTGCATACATTTCAAGAAATCTACCTCTCACTAGACTCTTAATACTATGACTATCCTCATTTATATTGGGAAAGTTGAAATCCCCTAGTATAATTACCAGATTATTACTCTTACACACCTCTGTGAACCATTTACATGTTTGCTCCTCCATTTCCCAATTACTCTTTGGCAGCCTATAATACACTCACAGTAGAGTAGCTGCCCCCTTAATGGTCCTAAATTCTATGCACAAAGCCTTGCTTGAGGACACTTCCAAGGTATCATCTCTCCTTATTGCAGCAATTGATTCCTTAATTAATCGTGAGACACTGCCACCCCTTTTATGCCCTCCTCTGTCTCATCCAAATATCCTATAATCAATAGGAGAGCGAATGAGTAGGCAAGGTGAAAAAAATACAAATCACACCAACAGATGGATCATGAGATTTGGTTGCAGGCTACTGAGAGGTTTTAGGTTCGTGATTCTACCTTTGCAAAAGTGTTATGAGGGTGAGTGTGGACAAGTTACCTGGAAGAACTCATTTTCTGTTCGAGAAATATCAGCTAGTGTTGTTTGTCCAAAGAGCTGAGACTCATTCAGGCCTTTTGTTTATAGGAGAAAATGATATATAATGATAAGGAATGGGCAAAAATGCACTGAGGAGTGCCCAACACCAGGACAAAATGTGCAGAGGAGAAGGTGGTAGAAAGCAAAAATAAAGTGCAGGAGGTGCATAAGGCATTTTTGAGAGCTCTGACAACCAAAATGGACCTTCAAGTTATAGCTCTGAGCTTTTATACCAATTGAATATTGGTTGAATGGAAACTTCCCCATTAATAAAGGCCGCAGATCAGTACCAGCGAGCCATGATTGTCATATGTAGATAATTGATTGCCTTCTGCACTTGTAGAAAACCCACAACGACCACAAAACATGGTGCTCTGAATCCATTTTGTGTCATTTTTTAAAAATGCATTTTATTGTGGGATTGGGCTTCGCTGGCTTCGCAGGATTTATTGCCCATCCCTAGTTGCCTTTAAGAAGGTGGTGGTGAGCTACCTTCTTGAACTGCTGCAGTTCATCTGCCATTAACGAGAGAATAATAATTCCCCGCCCCTTTAAATTGACTGTTGTCCCTTCTTTGATACAGTGATGGGTATCTGCTTGGGTGATTGCAGAAGTACCTTGGAGAGACCTGGAAGGAGATGCTGCTGAAGGGGCTTAATGCCACTGTGACTTTCAAAGCAATTGCATGGAGTTCCCACTGAATCTCAGGTTGTCCTGTTCTCGAAAACACAGTCCGATTATGTCCTTGGGAGATATCTCCAGTCATCACTGGCATTGTCTCTCTGATATTCGAAATTAATTGAGGTGAAACCATGAGAGTCAATAAAGATCTTTATCAGACTGGTCTTTGATTGACTCCTTCCTGACAGTGCTTAGCAGTTGGTACAGATTCAACCCTTGATTATGCAATATAGGAACTGAAAGAACTGTCAATGCTGTAAATCAAAAGCAAAAACAGAAACTGCTGGTAAAGCTAAGCGGGTCTGGCAGCATCTATGGAGAGAAATCGTGCTTAACGTTTTGGGTCGAGTGATCTTCCCTCAGAAGAAGAAGGATCCGAAATGTTAACTTTGATTTCTCTCCACAGATGCTGCCAGACCAGCTGAGCTTTTCTAGAAATTTTTGTTTTTGTCTTTGTGCAAGTTGTGTGCCTGAATCATTTCAGTCTTCCTCTGCTTGCGCAGCTCCTCCTCTGCCTCCAGCTTCAGGAAAACTGGGTGAATGATATCCATTTTACCTCCCGAAGTACAAATGCCAGGATCCTGGCATTGATGGGTCCTCAACTGGAACCCTCTCAACAAAAATCTGATCATATAATCACCACATTGCCCTGTAGTCGTCACCAAAATATATTAAATTAATTCCAGTCTCCATTTGACCTCCTGGAAATCACCCTTAGCTCCTCTCAATGCCCTTCAAACTCTCCACAGAAACATTCAGCCTCCTTTTATCTGTCACACGGTGACACTTGACCTCCAAGCAATAACCCCAAATCTCAATGACCCCAATGGCAAAGTTATTGAAATTACAGTTGCCACAGGACAGGAAGGTATTGACATTTTGCTTCCTTCCCATCACATGGCACCTTCCAGACAATTCAATTCCCTCCCTGCCTTAGTTCCTGATCTCTTGGTCAGCATTAAGTTTCACCAAATAAAACAAATCAACAATTTTAAATAAGTATTTTCTCATGGAAAGCGACAAACAAAGTGAAAGAAGAGGCAGAAGGCTAGCTGAAAAAGAAGGATAAGAAATATTTTATTGTAAAAGTGCAGTTCATGCAAGGGTACGATAATTTGCTGAGAATATCTAAATAAAGAAAGGTCATTTGCAGAAATGAAACCCCATTTGTTTCAAATGAGTTTTAGATTTTAGATTAGATTTTATACAGTGTGTAAACAGGCCCTTCAGCCCAACCAGTTCACATCGATCGTCCGAAGAATAACGCACTCAGACCAATTTCTCTCTGACTAATGCGCCTAACACTATGGGGAATTTAGCATGGCCAATTCACCTGACCTGCACATCTTTGGACTGTGGGAGGAAACCGGAGTATCCAGAGGAAACCCACACAGACACAGGGAGAATTTGCAAACTCCACACACAGTCGCCTGAGGCTGGAACTGAACCTGGGACCCTTGTACTGTGAGTATTTAAAATAGTGTGTGTTATAGAGTTGCACAGATAGGACAGGCTGAACAGCCTCCTTCTGTGTAGACAATCTAACATGAAAAATGGACAGAATAATTAACTTTTAATCCTCGTGCAGTGAAGTACAGAAAAAGGAAAAACTTAATGCCATGTCATTGCCACATTGCATATCCAGAAAGCACAAGCAACATTGATTGCTATCTAAGTGCAATCAAAATTGTTCAGTCATTAAAGATGCCAATCAATTTGCACAAAAACATTCAAATGACAAGAAAAAAAATGAATAGCAAGTTAATTTTGCGGTTGAGTGATTTTGGTTTAGGTAAGAAATGTTGGCCAAATAACTGGAGAACTCTTGTGAATTTTAAAATAGACAAAAAATCTAGTCTAAATGAAACAACTGATGATGCCAAATGCAACTAGCTCCTGAATAAACAATCTGTTTGAAATAGTAAAAGGAAGGGAATATGAGCACTAATTTTTGATGTTGAAAGATAATTTACCTCAAGATAATTGGTTGCATTAATAGTACAGTATTGTCTGGAAGAAAATGATATAAGAATAGGAAAGGGGAAAAGTTATGGAAAGATGAGAAACCCAGGATGGGAGCATTAACAACAACAAGGCTCTATAAAACTGGGAGCCAATGAAGGTCAGTGAACACAGAGATGATGAGTGAATGGCCTTTGGTCAGAATCAGGATATACAGTTTTGGATAAACTGTAGCTCATTATTGGTGACCTGGGGAGAATGGGAATAATTGAATCAGGAGGAGGCAAAGATATAAAACTTGTGTTTCTGCCTCCCAGTCTCTTCCCAGAAGTGATTCACTGGACTTCTCCCTAAGGCACCTCACACCCATGGAAATCAGCATTATCTCTATGTAAACAATTGAACATAATGCACAAAAAGGCATATTCAATTTACATGAAGGTGCATCAAACAGTTAATCATGATTACATGGAATGCCATTGTTTGGATCTGCCTGAAGTATTTAATTGGCAATGCTTGCAGAATTTACAGCTAAACACACACAACATGTCATCTGAAAAAAAATGAAACAGCACAATGTGATGGCAATTGGAAACAGAAATAATCAATATTATAGATGAGGTCAAAAGTTCATCTTGGAGACAGATGTGACACCAAGGTGACAATAAAACTGAAATAATCTCAGGCTATTGCCTGGAAGAAGGATGGATCAATAGTCAGAGATTGGAGTTTGGAGCATGGACCATGAAATCAGTCTTCCAAATGTTTACATAGAGGAATTTTTTGCTCATTAGTACTGAATGCTGTATAAGCAATTTCTGACAATTTCACAGTCAGAAATCACAGGAGACCAGGTTATAGTTCAACAGGTTTGTTTAAAATTACAAGCTTTCAGATTGCTGCTCATTCATAAGATCACCGACATTGGAGCAGCGCTCTGAAAGCTTGTGATTTCAAATAAACCTGTTGGACAATAACCTGGTCTCTTGTGACTTCTGACCTTGTCAACCCAGTCCAACCTCCACATCTGATAATTTTACTACGGTTTTCGTAGCATTTCATGAGACATGGTAGAATTGGGAACTGTCAGCATTCACGTAAAAGTAAGTTCTGCTCCTTTGGATAATCTTGCTGAAAAGCAGCATATAGGTGAGAAAATGGAGGGGGACACAAAAACTGTCTAGTAGCCTCTCTTACCAGTACAGCAATAGATAGCTAGAGGAGTGTTGTAATAGTAATGTGAAGGCCTGGGTACCAAAGATTTGAGTTGGGACAGGTAGCTACCTTCCTTCTGTGCTAGACCAGGGAGTTTTAAAATCTGTGGTGAAGGATGAACCATAAGTAATTCTCAGCAGAAGAGGTATTTATCTTCAGTTACAAGCTAGGGTCGATTACATAGGAGTAAGTGTACAGATTACATTAACTCTTAGGCATATTAACTAACACTGATAAGAAATAGCTGAGCCAACAATGTCATCCAGGGGAGATGGAGACAGACTTCAATTGCTATCTGCTTGAGTAGCCAAAGTTTGCCCAAAACTGCCCATTGATCTACCCATGGGTTATGCTATGTATCTGAATGGGTGGAGCTTCCACATATGTCAGATTAGCTCTTTCACATCCATTTTCTTATGCAAGAGTAAGGTTAAGGAGAATCAAGTTTTGCACTAAAACCAGGGGATTAGGACTATCGGGATTTACCAAAGAACCTTACCCACAGGAATGTTGAGCCTGTGCCATCACTCTGGGCAATATCACTGTGATTTTAATGTTAAACTGCTAGACTGATCAGCTTGTGAATGGCAAAGTTAAATTTGTATGTCAAATTCTAGCAGTGTTTGGATTTAGAAATAACTTAATTGAATCATATGGGTGAGTTTTATGGCTTTCCATCAACATATTTAAAGGCAAAGCTTTATGTAAAATAAAGTGGCTTGCCAGCCTACTGCCTACTCCCGAGTTATCCCCCATATTGCAGGAGGGCCTGTGGGTCAGGCATCATACAGTTCACCTGCCTTAGGTCCATTCAGGTCCTTAAAATATCAATTATTGACTAGTTCAGGACTTCACTCCACCTCTGCAACAAAATTACATAAAGTCGGACTACGTCAAGTGAAGGTGGCCAGCTTACAAATTTACTACAGTGATTTAAAAGTTGCAATTGAATGGGACTAGATTCTGTTTTGGGGCTGCCTCTGCCCATTGGTGGCAGCCGCCCAGGGTGGTATCCCCCTTTTTCTGTCTTTCCCCTAGCCTCCAGAACCTTTCCCTACCACCACTCAACAAGAGTCCTTGATCTCTCTCCGATCAAAGGCCCAGGAGTTAAAGCTATTTGTAGAGATGTCTGTCTTTTCAGGGCGTACTGCCAGTGCATTGGAGGATGGCAGGATGGTGGCGTTGGCTCAGTGAAAGAGGAGTGAATTTGGAATTTGCAATTTGGCTGTGAACATAATGGAGGTTGCTCAGAGGAGGTAATAAGTTGAACCCACTCTTGTTTCCACGCTAAAGCTTTACAATGGTTAGTTTGTGTGGTGAATTTGGTAAGATCACAACTCATGCCAAATTGGACTGTTAACAAGCTGTTATCATGAACATCAATTGGGTACCTGGAACTGTCTAGTGACAATTGTGCTACACAACTTGAGAAAAGCATACAAGATTCAATGAAAAAATGATTAAATTTCCTACAGTGGGGAAACAGACCCTTCGGCCCAACAAGTCCACACAGACCCTCCGAAGAGCAACCCACCCAGACCCATTCCCCTATATTCACCCCTTCACCTAACACTATTTAGCATGATCAATTCACTTAACCTGCACATTTTGGACCGTGGGAGGAAACCAGAGCACCCGGAGGAAACCCACGCAGACACGGGGAGAATGTGCAAACTCTACACTCTTTGTGGGCGGCACGGTGGCACAGTGGTTAGCACTGCTGCCTCGCAGCGCCAGAGACCCGGGTTCAATTCCCGCCTCAGGCGACTGGCTGTGTGGAGTTTGCACATTCTCCCCGTGTCTGCGTGGGTTTCCTCCGGGTGCTCCGGTTTCCTCCCACAGTCCAAAGATGTGCAGGTCAGGTGAATTGGCCATGCTAAATTGCCCGTAGTGGTAGGTAAGGGATAGATGTGTAGGGGTATGGGTGGGTTGCGCTTCGGCGGGTCGGTGTGGACTTGTTGGGCCGAAGGGCCTGTTTCCACACTGTAAAGTAATCTGTAAAGTAATCTAATCTATACACTGACAGTTGCCTGAGGTGGGAATTGAACCCGGGTTTCTGGCGGTGTGAGGCAGCAGTGCTAACCATTGTGCCACCGAGCCGCCCATAATCTCAGCACCAAGGTGGGCTTTGCCAAAGATGCCACCCGATTCTACAATTGCGTCATGGTCTACATTCAGTGTTCCCTCTCATTTTCATTCTGACGGTGTAGGCCTCTGAAGTTCATGTGTGGCAGCAACTTCACAGAATTTTGAAGCTTGCAGTTTACAGGAGACACTGCCCACTTCGTTCGGACCCTGGTAAGATTCTGTCCATAACCTTTACTTCCTTTATTAGGAGATAAACATTATGTTATTTTTCTGTCAAATAATTGTGTAGCAATTTTTTTGAGTTTTTAACAGTAACAAATATATTTTTTTTGTTAACTAATTAATAAATAGATGAGAACTTGTAAGCTATATTGTACTCCTAATGTAACAACTTGGAAATACGACAATACTGCACGCATTTCTCTAGCACCAATAGCAATTTCAACTCATTTGCTTATGTTGCATTTTCAGATTTATAGAATCCTTACAGTGCAGAAAGAGGTTATGTGGCCTATCAAGTCTGTAGCAGCCCTCTGAAGAGCATCCCATACAGACCAACCCTCCCGACCCTATCTCCACAAGTCCCACATTTACCATGGCAAATTCACCTAACCTGCACATCTTTGAACCTATTAGTGATCTATTAAGAGAAATGTTTTGGAATCAAGGATAATTAATACTCAGTGAGTTGTCTCTGTTATTCTGTGCTGATCTATGTGCTATGTATAGCTGTACCTTTTTGTGATTTGTTTGTTAGTTCTTTATGACCTCTTAATGTACCTGAAATTAATTGAAAATTATTTCTTCAATATATTCCTTGTATTGGTTTACAGGTTTCGGTGGAATATGATATCAAAGGCACGGCCATAAATTGAATAAATGTTCTTTAAATTGACAGAATTGTACTTCATAGATTTAGGAATCTCATACTGTACCTTTGAATTTAATGAAGAAAATACTTTAACTTATATAGCAGGTTTTACAACCTCAGGATGTCCCAAAGCAAATGAAGTACATTTTTCATTGAAGTGGACTCCTGTTTTTTTTTAACAGTTATCATGCAGGAAAGCAGTTTGTTTTATTGATGTGGGTTTTGTGAAAAACGTTGAAAAGAACAGTGGGCAAAATTCCCTTGATTGTTTAAGAAATAATATCATGGGATATTTTATGTCTACCAAATGAAACAGGCAAGGCTTTAGTTTAACAGCTCATCAGAAAGCAGGCACCGTGCGTGAGACATAGGATCAGAAATAGATCATTTGGCCTATCGCTATTCAGTGAGATCATGGCTGATCTGCCTTTTCCCTATAACCCTTGATTCCTTACTAAATAAAAATCTGTATCCAATTCTTGAATATACTTAATAATGCAGCATCTTCTGCAGTAAAGAATGCACAGATCCATGCATACAAAGGTATGGGCCAAGCGCTGGAAGATGGGATTAGAGTAGTTAGGCAGTTGTTTTTGATCAGCACAGTCATAATAGGCTGAAGGGCCTTTTTCTGTGCTGTAGGTCTGTATAACTACCTTCTGAGAGAAGAAACTCTTCCCCATCTCCGTCTTAAATGGGTGATCCCTTACTTGTAGTCATGCCCTGTCATCCTCGACTGTCCCACAAGAGGAAAGAGCCCCTCAGCATCTACTCTGTCAAATTCCACAAGAGTCTTAAATGTTTGATAAGTTTGGCTCTCATTCTCTGAACTCCAATTAGTACATGCCCAACCTACTGAACCTCTCTTCATAAGCAATTTTGATGGTGTTGCATTGCCTCAAAAACTATGAGCACTTTCATGTGCTCAGGTCTCTGGTTTGGGATTTAAAGCTACAAACTCTGACTTGGAGGGGAGAACAATCAATTCAATAATCACATTTGAAAAGAATGTTTATATATGATATGTTATCGAGTCTTCTAAACATTCTAAACTGTTTCCCGTGCAGTGCTGGATATTCCTTTCCAATTTTACATAATTTTATGGTAGTAAAACAAATAAAATGGGGTTGTTGTTGTGCTTAATGCCAGAATCCCACCTCAAACAATACTCACCTGCATTCTTCTTGTAAAGAACAAAGAACAAAGAAAATTACAGCACAGGAACAGGCCCTTTTTGGCCCTCCAAGCCTACACCAATCCAGATCTTCTATCTCAACCTGTCGCCTATTTTCTAAGGATCTGTATCTCTCTGCATCCCTTTCATGTATCTGTCTCGATATACCTCACCTCTACCACCTCCGCTGGCAACGCTGGCAGACACCCACCACCTTGTGCAAAAAAACTTTCCTCACATATCTCCTTTAAACTTTTCCCCTCTCACCTTGAACTCATTACCTCTAGTTATCGGGTTCCCTACTCTGGGAAAAAGCTTCTTGCTATCCAACCTGTCTAAACTTCTTGTGATTTAGCAGACCTCAATCTGAACCCCCCCACCAACCTTCATCTTGCTAAAGAAAATAATCCTAATCTACTCAACCTCTCTTCATAGCTAGTACCCTCCATACCAGGCAATATCCTGGTGAACCTCTTCTGCACCCACTCCAAAGCATCCACAACCTTTTGATAATGTGACAACCAGAGCTGTATGCAATATTCTAAATGTGGCCAAACCAAAGTCCTATACAATTGTAACATGACCTGCCAACTCTTGTACTCAATACTCCGTCCGATGAAGGAAAGCACGCTGTATGCCTTCTTGACCACTCTATTGACCTGTGTTGCCACCTTCAGGGTACAATGGACCTAAACACCCTGGTTTCTTTGTACCTTAATTTTACCCAGGGCTTTTCCATTTACCATGTAGTTCACTCTTGAATTGAATCTTCCAAAATGCATCACCTCGCATTTGCCCAGATTGAACTCCATCTGCCATTTCTCTACCCAACTCTCCAATCTATCTATATTCTGCTGCATTCTCTGACAGTCCCCTTCACTATCTGCTACCACCACCAGTGTCATCTGCAAACTTGCTAATCAGACCACCTATACCTATCTCCAGATCATTTATGTATATCACAAACAACAGTGGTCCTAGCACGAATCCCCGTGGAACACCACTGATCACAGTTCGCCAATTTGAGAAACTCCCTTCCACCATTACTCTGTCTCCTGCTGCACAGCCAGTTCTCTTTCCATTTAGCTAGTGCACCCTTGACCCCATATGACTTCACTTTCTCCATCAGTCTACCATGGCAAATCTTACCAAATGATAGTTCATCAGGGTAGCTGCCCACCTTGCTGCTGTTAAGTGAAGGCAGATGGTTAATGTGTATGTGCCATTGTTTCTAAATGTCATACCATTCAAAAACACATATTATATAATTGACTCAATGAGATGCATAGAGACATCCATAAGATGGATACTGCATGAATAGGACCATCTTGGTTGTACAGTTAAAAAAACAGGGAAACTGCCTGAACTTTTCTCTTTTACTGTTCTGGGGTTCTCCAAGTGGCTGCAACACTTCATGGGTGTGTTTTTCTATTTGACAAAAGGAACAGATTTCCCAATGGGAATACCTATTTCAGAAAAAAAAAACAGTCTGCAAATGAAACAAGCCAGTCAAATGAAACAAGCCAGTTTGAAGGCTGTTAAATTCAAGCATGGCTCAGGATGTTTCCTATCAACACAAACATATTGTTTCCCTAAGGTTTGCAGACAGGAAGGCCTTTCTTTAGGCAAATCTGTGCTTTCACTCAGAGACTAGTAGAAAGTTATGCCAGGTCTACAGCATATCCTTGGTACCTATGAGGCAATGGGATTTTACAGGATGGCAAGAAACAATTAACGGAACACATGATATTGGATTGCAATAAAATGCTGCAAACATGAAACATTACATTCAATAAATACTGTGACGTCAATCACCTAAGTCTGCAGATTAATGATCACAACTGAGAAAGCTGGAATGACACTTTTACCATGTGATAATGCACATTACCAGGCTTGATGAGTAACAGTCATCCATCAGATTGATAAATCAGGGATATCTCTAGCAGTCGTGATTTAATAGTACATCCGCAATACTGACTGGATGAATCTAGTGAGGCCTGCATTACAACCCAGCAAGCCTTCAAGTTTGTGCATCATGCAATTATTTACAATGATGTCATAGCACAGAGAACAGATTGCAATGTTGGCACCTCTCCAGTCCACAACAGAAGGAGGTGCACACAAGCTTAAGAAAGGCTGGCAGAGCCTGCAGTCAGAGAAGGCAGTAACGTAAACCTAAGAACCTCCTGTAAATAATGTTCAAAATCACACAACACCAGGTTATAGTCTAACAGGTTTAATTGGAAGCACACAAGCAATTAAATCTGTTGGACTATAACCTGGTGTTGTGTGATTTTTAACTTTGTACACCCCAGTCCAACACCAGCGCGTTTCTGTAGTGTAGTGGTTATCACATTTGCCTCACACACAAAAGTGGGCAGCACGGTGGCACAGTGGTTAGCACTGCTGCCTCACAGCGCCAGACACCCGGGTTCAATTCCCGCCTCAGGCGACTGACTGTGTGGAGTTTGCACATTCTCCCTGTGTCTGTGTGGGTTTTCTCCGGGCGCTCTGGTTTCCTCCCACAGTCAGGTTAGGTGAATTGGCCATGCTAAATTCCCCATAGTGTTAGGGGAATGGATCTGGGTGGGTTGTGCTTAGGTGGGTCAGTGTGGACTTGTTGGGCTGAAGGGCCTGTTTCCACATTGTAAGTAATCTAATCTCCAAATCCTGTAAATAACAGTTGAGCCACACAACAAAATTGCCAACAAGTCAGTTCTTTTCCATACTCTCATTGATCAGGAAAAGTAATTTTGTTAGGGGGAGGTCATGTCTTACCAGCTTGGTTGAATTTTCAAATAGGTGAGGACAATGCTTTTGATATAGTCCATGGGATCGATGAAAATTTGGGAAATTGGATCCATAATTGGCTGAATGGCAGGAAGCAGAGTATGATGGTTGAGAGGTGTTTTCCTGACTGGCAGTCTATGCTCAGTGGGGTCCAATGGAGGTCAGAATTGGGGACTTGTTGTTTGTGGTTTATACAAATAATTTAGACTTGAATGTAGGAGAGTTGACCAGTAAGATCAAAGACAATATAAAAGTTCATGGAATGGTGAATAGTGACAAGGAAAAACTTTAGAGTACTAAAGGATATAGTTGAGCTGGTCAGATGGACTGATCAGTAGCAAATGAAATTCAATCTGGGCAAATGTCGTAGCATTCCAACAGTGTGGAAACAGGCCATTCAGCCCAACAAGCCCACACCAACCCTCCAAAGAGCATCCCACCCTTTCCCTGTAACTCCACATTTCCTTTGGTTACTTCACCTAAACTACACATCCCTGATCACTACAGGCAATTTAGCATGGCCAATCCACTTAATCTGTACATCTTTGGATTATGGGGGGAAATCAGAGCACTCGGAGGAAACCCACCCAGATAGAGGGAGAATATGCAAATTCCACACAAATAGTCGCTTAAGGCTAGAAATGAATGCAGGTCCCTGGTGCTGTGAGGCAACAGTGCTAACAACTGAGCCACCATGCTGTGCAAAATGGAAGACACAAACAAGGCAGTGGAAAACTTGACGAATAGTAGGACCCTGGGAAATGCTGAGCATCTGAGGACCTTGGTGTGCATATACACCTGTCCTTTAGGGGATCAAGACAAGTGGATAAAATGGTTAAGAAGTTATATGGGATATTTGTCTTTATTAGCAAGGCACAGAGTTTCAAAGAGCAAAGAACAAAGAAAATTTACAGCCCAGGTACAGGCCCTTTGGCCCTCCAAGCCTGAGCCGATCTAAATCTACTGTCTAAACCTGTCACCCAATTCCTAAGCATCTGTATCCCTCTGCTCCCCACCTACTCATGCATCTGTCCAGATGCATCTTAAATGAATCTACCATGCCAGCCTCTACCACTTCTGCTGGTAACGCGTTCCAGATGCCCACCACCCTCTGTGTGAAGTACTTGCCTTGCGTATCCCCCTTAAACTTTCCACCTCTCACCTTGAAAGCGTGACCTCTCGTTACTGAAATCTTCACCCTGGGAAAAAGCTGGTCTCTATCCACCCTGCTTATACCCTTCATGATTTTGTAAATCTCAATCAGGTCCCTCCTCAATCTCCTTTTTTCTAAATCAAATAAACCTAACCTACTCAAAATCTCTTCATAGCTACCACCTTCCATACCAGGCAATATCCTCGTAAACCTTCTCTGCACCCTCTCCAAAGCGTCCACATCCTTTTGGTAATGTGGCAACCAGAACTGTACACAGTTTTCTAAATGCAGCTGAACCAATGTCTTGTACAATTTTAACATGACTTGCCAGCTCTTATACTCAATACCCCATCCAACGAAGGCAAGCATACCATATGCCTTCTTGAGCACTCTATCCACTTGTGTAGCAACCTTCAGGGTACAATTGACCTGCACTCTCTGCCCAACAACTTTTCCCAAGGCTCTTCTGTTCATTGTATAATTCGCTCTAGAGTTAGTCCTGCCTAAATGTTTCACCTCACATTTGTCTGGATTGAAAGCCATCTGCCTCTTTTCTGCCCAACTCTCCAGTCTATCTATATCACCCTGTATTCTCTGACAATCCCTTATGCTTTCTGCTACTCCACCAATCTTCGTGTTATCTGCAAACTTGCTGGTCATACCAACAGTGCCCTCTTCCAGATCATGTATATATATTACAAACAACAGTGGCCCCAGCACTGACCCCTGTGGAACAACACTGGTCACCTTTCTCCATTTCAAGAAGCTCCCTTCAACTACTACTCTCTGTCTCCTGTTGCTCAACCAGTTCTTTATCCACCAAGCTAGAACACCCTGCACACCATGTGACTTCACTTTCTCTATTAGTCTACCATGGGGAACCTTATCAAACGCCTTACTAAAGTTCATGTATATGACATCAACAGGCCTTCCTTCATCTATCAACTTGGTCACTTCCTCGAAGAACTCTATTAAGTTGGTACTATTAAGTTGATTTCCCCCACACAAAACCATGTTGCCTATAACTGATAAGCCCATTCTTTTCTAAATATAAATAGATCCTATCCCTCAATACCCTCTCCAGCAACCTCCCCAGCACTGACGTCAGGCTCACTGATGTGTAGTTACCCTGAATATCCCTATAACCCTTCTTGTACAGGGGGACAACATGAGCAACCTTCCAGTCCTCTGGCACCTCACCTGTATTTAAGGATGCCACAAAGATATCTGTCAGAGCCCCAGCTATTTCCTCTCTCGCCTCCCTCAGCAACCTGGGATAGACCCCATCTGGCCCTGGGGATTTGTCCACCTTAATAACCTCTAGCCCACCCAACACATCTTCCCTACTTATGTCAACATGATCCAGACTAATCAAACTTCTATCTCTAATCTCAACATTCATCATTTTCCTCTCCTTAGTGAACACTGATGCAAAGTAATAATTCAGAATCTCACCCATTCTCTCAGGTTCGACTCACAGCCTTCCTTCATTATCCTTTAGTGGACCAATCCTTTCTCTAGATACCTGCTTGCTTCTTATATAAGAATAAAATGCTTTGGAATTCTTCTTAATTCTTCTCACTAAAGCTATTTCATTAACCCTTTTAGCCCGCTTGATTCCTCGTTTAAGACTTGTCATACTCTTCTGATATTCCTTCAGAGCCCATTCTGTTCTTAGCTGCCTAGATCTTATGTACGCTTCCCTTTTCCTCTTGGCTAGTCGTACAATTTCTCCTGTCATCCACGGTTCACGAATCTTGCCCTTCTTATTCTTTGCCTTCAACGGGACATGCCTATCCTGCAATATCTTTAACTTATCTTTGAAAGCCTCCCACATCTCAAATGTGAAATTCCCTTCAAATAGCCTTGTCCAATCCACATTTCCCAGCTCCTGCCTAATTTTAATATAATTGGTCTTGGCCCAGTTTAGTACTCTTCCTTTAGGACCACTCTCTTCTTTATCTACAAGTATTCTAAAACTTACAGAATTGTGGTCACTGTTCCCAAAGAAATCCCCCACCACAACTTCTACCACCTGTCCTGGCTCATTCTCCAGTACCAGATCCAATATGGCCCCTTCCCTCGTCGGACTATTGACATACTGCTCTAGAAAATTCTCCTGGACGCTTCTTACAAATTCTACCCCATCCAGACCTCTGACGCTAAGTATATCAGAGTTAATGTTGGGAAAATTAAAATCTCCCATCACCACAACCCTATTGCCTCTACATCTTTCCATAATTTGTTTACCTATTTGTTCTTCTACCTCACGCTCACTGTTGGAGGCCTGTAACACAGCCCCAACAATGTAACTGCACCCTTCTTATTTCTCAGTTCCACCCATAATACCTCACTACCCACAACCTCCATAGTGTCCTCCTTTAGCACAGCCGTGCTATCATTCCTGACCAGCAATGCAACTCCACCCCCCCTTTTACTTCCCTCCCTGCCCTGTCTGAAGTGTCTATATCCTGGAACATTTAGTTGCCAATCATCATGCCCTTCCTTCAACCAAGTCTCTGTGATTGCAATAACGTCATACTCCCAGGCACCAATCCAAGCCCTAAGTTCATCTGTCTTACACACTATATTCCTTGCATTAAAGTAGATGCATTTCAAGCCACCAGTTTTTTTGCACTCATCTGGTCTCTGCCTACTCTTCCCTTAATTAATGCTATCTTCATGATTCTTACAGTCTCCAGTCTCCAGTCTCCACCTCGCTGCCTACTTGTCTTCTCTTATGGTTCCCAGTCCCCTACCACATTAGTTTAAAACCTCCCCAACAGTAGTAGCAAAAACTCCCCCAAGGACATTGGTTCCGGTCTGGTTCAGATGTACACCGTCCCTTTTGTAATCACCCTACCTTCTCCGGAACCGGTCCCAATGTCCAACAACTCTAAACCCCTCCCTCCTCCACCATCTCTCAAGCCACGTGTTCATCCTGCCTAATTTTTTCATTTCTACACTGGCTAGCACGTGGCACTGGTAGTAATCCCGAGACCACTACCTTTGAGGTCCTCCTCTTTAACTTCTCTCCTAGCTCCCTGAATTCTTCTTTCAGGACCTCATCTCGTTTTCTACTTATATCGTTGGTGCCTGTATGCACCAAGACAACTGGCTGTTCACCCTCCCCTTTTAGAATGCTCTGCAGCCGATCAGTGACATCCCTGACCCGAGCAGCTGGGAGGCAACATACCATCCTGTTGTTCCGTTTTTGGCCACAGAACCGCCTATCTACTCCCCTCACAATAGAATCCCCTATGACTATGGCCCTATGAGTCTTTTTCCTGCCCTTCTGAATAGCAGTGCCCACCACAGTGCCATGATCTTGACAACTGCTGCCCTCTCCTGGTGAGCCATCTCCCCCAACAGTATCCAAAACGGTATACCTGTTTTGGAGGGAGATGACCACAGGGGACACCTGCACTGCCTTCCTACTCTTCTTTTGTCTTTTTGTCTCCCATTCACTGTCTCCCTCAGCAATTATAACCTTTGGTGTGACCAGTTCACTAAATTTGCTATCCACGACCACCTCAGCATCGCAGATGCTCCACAGTGAGTCCATCCGCAGCTCCAGAGCCGTCATGCGGTCAAACAAGAGCAGGGAGGTTATGTTGGAAATGTATGAAATGTTGGCGAGACCACAGCTGGAGTATTGTGTACAGTTCTGGAATCCACATTATAGGAAGGATATAACAGGAGTGAAGAGGATGCAGAGGAGATTTAACAGGATGCTGCTTGGGCTGGAGAGTTTACATTATGAGGAGAGTTTGAATAGCTGGGAATGCTTTTTTTAAGAGCAGATTGAGAGGGCACATGATTGAGATGTATAAAATTATGAGGGATCAATGACCATTAAGCATAGATTTGAGGTAAGGAGCAGAAGGTTTAGAGAAGATGCAAAGAAAATCATTTTCACCCTGAGAATGATAAGGGTGACAGAAACCCTCACATCTTTTTTGAAGTATTTAGATGTATAATTGTAGTGCCAAAGCACACAAGGCTGTGGGTCAAACTCTGGAAAATGGGACTTAGACCATAAGGTGTAGGAGCAGAATTAGGCCATTCAGACCAATGAATTGCTCCACCATTCAATCATGGCCCACTTGTTTCTTAACCCCAAGCTCCTGACTTCTTCTCATTTCCCTTGATCCCTTTAGTAATCAAGAACCCGCCTATCTCTGTCTGAAGACACTCAATGACTTGTCATCCACATCCTTTCGTGGCAAGGAGTTCTACCGATACACATCCTCTGGCTGAAGAAATTCCTCCTCATTTCAGTTATGAAGGGTCATCTCTTCACTCTGAGGCTGTTCTCTCTGGTCCTAGTCTTTCTTACTAGTGGAAGCATCCTGTCCATGTCCAATTTATCCAGGCCATTAATTCTTTCAGTTTCAGTAAGATCCCCCATTATTCTTTTGAACTCCATTGAGTACAGACCCAGAGTCCACAGCTGCTCCTAGTAACACAAGCTCTTTGTCCGTGAGATCATTCTTGCGGACCACCTTTAGTGCCACCACATCCATCCTTAGACACAGAGCCCAAACAACTCACAGTATTCCAAATGTAGTCTGACTAGAGCTTGAGACAGCCTCAGCAGTTCATCCTGTTCTTGTATTCTAGCCCTCTTGAAATGAATGCTGATGCCGCATTTACCTTCCTGACTGCCAACTAAACCTGCATGTTAACCTTAAAGGAATCCTGAACTAGGACTCCTGAGTCTCTTTGTGCTTCAAATGTCCAAAACCTTTCCCCATTTAGAAAGTAGTCTCTGCCTCTATTCATCCATCCAAAGTTCCGAACATCTCATTTTCTCACCTTGTATTCTCTTTGCCACTTCTTTACGTGGTATCCTAGCCTATCCAAGTCCTTCTGCAGCCTCTCCACTTCCTCAACACTACCTGCCCCTCCACCTATCTTTGTGTTATTTGTAGACTCAGCAACAATGCTCACAATTCCTCCATCTAGATTGTTAATGTAAAACATGAATAGTTGTCCCAACATCGACGCCTGTGGAATTCCATTAGTTACTGCTGCAATTTTGAAAAAGACTTCTTTATCCCCACTTGCTGCCTTCTACCAGTCAGCCATCCCTTTATTCACTCCTGATTCCTGATTCCTGAAGAAGGGCTTATGGCCGAAACATCGATTCTCCTGCTCCTCGGATGCTGCATGGCCTGCTGTGTTTTTCCAGCACCACATTTTTCAATCCCTTTATCCATGCCAATACATTGTCTCTAACACCATGAGCTTTTATCTTGTTTAGCAGCCTCCTGTGTCGAAGACTTTCTGGAAATCCAAATAGATTGTGTCCACTGGCTCTCTTTTGTCTAACTTACTCATTACCTCTTCAAAGAATTCTAACAGATTTGTCAGGTATGACTTCCCCTTGATGAAGCCATACTGGCTCAGCCCTATTTTATCATGCATTTCCAAGTATTCTGCAATCTCATCCTTAATAATGGATTCTGAAATCTTATCAATGACTGAGGTCAAGCTAACAAGCCTATAATTTCCCGTCTTGTGCATCCCTCTCTTCTTAATCAGAGGTATTACATTCGCTATTTTCCAGTCTTTTAGGAACCTGCCTTACTCCCGTGATTCCTGAAAGATCCCCACCAATGCCATAACAATACCTAACAGAATCTAGGGGCATAGTCCATCAGTCTAGGTGATTTATCTACCTTCAGACTTTTCGGCTTCCCCAGCACCTTATCCTTAGCATTGGCCACTACTCTCACCTTTGCCCCCGACTCTCTTGAAGTTCTGGTATGTTGCTAGTGCCCTCCACTGTGAAAACTGATACAAATTATCTAATCAGTTTTCCCATCATTTCTTTATTCCACTTGACTACTTCTCCAGATTCATTTTCCAGTGGTCTAATGTCCACTCTTGCCTCTCTCTTGCCTTTTACATATCTAAACAAAAATTCTTGCAATCTTCTTTTATATTACTAACTAGCTTATCTTTGTCTTTCATCTTATCCTCTTTTGTTTCTATTTAGTTACCCTGTTCTCATTTTTACAGGCTTCCAATTCTCAGCATCCTACTAATCTTCAACACATTGTATGTTTTTTCTTTTGATTTTGTGCTGTCCTTGACTTCTCTTATTGCCATGGCTGTCTTGTCCTTCCTTTAATATGTTTCTTCTGCTGTGCCACCAAATTACCCATGGAAACTCTTTCCATTGCTGCTCCACTGTCCTTCCTGCTAGGATCCCCTTCCAATCAGCTTTGGCCAGCAACTCCCTCACACCTTTGTAGTTAACTTTACTCAGTTGTAATATTATGATATCTGATTGCAGCTTCTCACTTTCAAACTGCAGGGTGAATTCTATCATATTGTTTACCATCTACTCTTCGAAACTCCAGTTGACACTGGCCTAACATGTTCCAAGTATTAGTCAAAAAGTGTGTTGCTGGAAAAGCACAGCCGGTCAGGCAGCATCTGAGGAGCAGGAGAATCGAAGCTTTGAGCATAAGCTTTTCGTCAGGAATGGTGGGAGTGGGGTGGTGGGGTAGCAAAGGGGCTAAGAAATAAATGGGAGGAGCTAGGGAGAAGGTAGCTAAGAGTGTGATAGGTAGATGAAGGTGGGGGTGATGGTGATAGGTTGGAGTGGATAGGTGGGAAGAAAGATGGAGAGATAGGAAAATTCAAGAGGGCAGTGCAAAGTTGGAGAGTTGGATCTGGGATAAGGTGGGGGGATGGGTGATGAGGAAACTGGTGATATTGACATTGACTGAGTGTGGTTGGAGGGTCCCTAGGTGGAAGATGAGGTGTTCTTCCTCCAGTGGTGGGATGGCCAGGATTTGGCAGTGGAGAAGGCCCAGGACTTGCATGACCTTATGCTCGAAAGGCAGATGTGTTACAGGGCAGTTTTCTCACTAATGGAAATGCTGCACTGTCATTGTAAGGATGAAATTGGGATTAAGGCCTGTAGGGATTGAAGAAAGAAAATTGGATTAATTGGAGAATGTTCAGTGCTGACCTCTAGGTGTGTAAATTAGAAATATATGCCATTCTGCAAAAATTAATATTTTTCACCTCACAGTCTGAATACTTCGTAAGTGAATTAAATCATAAAAGCAAGTTATGTTCTAATTGAAAACAATGGCAAATTATTTCCTCTGTGCAGTAGGACAGTGAAGAGCTTAGTGGACACTACTTCTACAATGACTATGTAGGGAAATCTCTCTTCCTCTTCATCAGAGAATTTGTAGGTAAAAGATGTTTAAAGAGAAAAAGAAAACCTGCTGTCACTGTTATGTTTAAGTGAATTTACAGAGGACTGCTGTGTGAGGATAAGATCAGACCATGTTAGTCATAACAGGATATTGAAACTATAAATTATGGGATCGGTAAATCTGCCCCATCACGTTATCGCTATGAGAATTTATAGAATATATTGCAGCGCAATGTGTTTTGTATTGATTATCAACTGACACCTTAGTGGTAAATAACAAGTTTCCAATGCACGTCAGCATTAATTTGCAAATCGGTCATAAAATTCAGTTGATGAAAGCTATACGATGAACCGGTGAGTGTTCATGACTGGCATTTACTCCAACTAACAGCAGCTCAGGTTCAGCCCCTCCAATAATTAGAAGAACTTGTTGGATTCCCATATCAAATTAAACTCACTACAAAATGTAAGAGCAGTTGTCTGTCTCAGGATTTTGTGCAGAGTCTGCAGCCACCCTTTCCAATCTGGTATGGACGATCACATCCAATTAGCACACGTGGAAAGTCATGTCGCAGTATCTGATTTTCAATGTCTCATTTTACACTGAAACAGAGAATCCCCAATTTTTAAATAACTTGCCTGGAGGTATCCCAAAGTCATCTGCCTCAGTAATACCCATCTGCTCAATTAATCCTTAATTGGATTGCGATTCAGTCATCGTGTCGTCCTGTTGTTTGCTAGTGTGGATTTTGGACCCACTTATGGCAAAATTCAGCCTTATGGATTTTAATAGCACAGTTCATAGACTTTGTGATTACATGGAAACACTTAGTAATCTCTTCTCCGACCTTGAAACTTTCAATGTGCGTGTTACAGCTACTGGGGACAATCCTTGTATGGCAAAAGAACCAGCAAGGGATTGAAGACAAGTAGAGAATGTTCAAGGGTGAAAGATTGACTTTTGAATGCATCATGTTCTGATTGCAATTGAAATGTTTAAATTCAATGTGATTTTTGTTTTACTTTTGTTCATGCTTTGTTTGAAATTTTCTGATACTAAAAGGCATCATTATGGGATTGTTAATGAATAGGAAGTTGCAGTTGAGTTTTCTGTATTCATGTATTGTACATCAATTATTTTGTAATGTTCAGTTCTGTGTTGTAGCTACCAGGGCCCAGGAGTGGGAATGCACATGAAACACAGAGCCCAATGTACCGTTAAGCTAAAGTTCCTTAACGGGTTCTTTAAGGACTAATCAAAAAGAATAAACAAAGACCAAGATAAAAAGAACATTGATATTACACAAATTTATCAGCTTAAACAACTTCAGATAGATTCACTCATCAGTTTATAATATCAGCTTAAACTACTTCAGACGTATTCAACAACTAAGTCTCATGTCCTTTCACCAGTCAGCAGTCCCTCAGCGAGGCTGGCAATCTCAATTTCCATGGAATCGTTCACAAATCTGGTCCAATGAACTGTGCAAAGTCCCTGATATTAATAGGATACTGGATTTGCTGTTATGTGCAAATTACCTCTTCTGAATACTTTTATCAGGTATTCAATTGTGCTTGCTGGTCAAAAACAAATCCAGGTATCGCTGCAAAACAGTCTGTCCCACGCCAAGTCCATTTTCATGCAAAACAGCCTGTTCTCACAGAATAGGCTTGGATCAAAAAAAAGGGTTTCAAGTCAAAAAGCAGCAAGTCATAGTAAATGGTAGTTATCAAACTGGAAAATACCTGTCAGTACTGATCTCCAAGATATGACTGCTTTTTAACATGTACAGCAAGCTTACAAAAGCTTACATATGTCTCTCACATATGCTTGAAAAAAACAGTAAAAAAAAGGATTGAGTCTTGTCTGATATGTGACCGTATAGGAAGTTTGAAATCCGAGAAAATTAATCTATCAAACACATTCCTCTATATAGTGACACATGGAACACTCCAATAATGAGGATGATGGAATACCTCTAAGTGGTAGGTTAACATTATATGTTATTCTGACGAATGTAGTACTAGTTATGCCACAAAGCAATGTGCCACAGTGCAGGAGCACTGAGATCTTGTGCTCCCAGCCCAAGAACCCCAGGAATGGCAACAGTACATATAAGAGCATTTTGCGAAGTATTTGTAGTTCAAGGTGATAGGAATTGGTTCCGTGCCTCTGTGCAGCCTATGCAATCTAGCAGTATCTTTGTGCATGGTGGCTCATAATTACTTGTGCTTCACAGAAAGGACAATCTTCAATTGGTCATGATCACACTGCTTCTTCTAACCAGCATTTACATCCCACACATTTGTACACTGCATGCATTTGACATGTATGATGGCACATTTGCAAGGAACTTCAACCTGTACTGTGCAAGTGAATGATTTATGTAATTGCCCCATGAAGGGTATCCCTCAAAAATGGAGTCCCGCTTGGGACAACAGAAAAAAAAGCTGACCCCATCCAGTGAGCACATAGCCACTTTCCAACCACAGTTCAGGTTTAGGAATTGAGAAAATATGGAAGGCAACAAGGTTGCACTTGGCCCAATGATTTACTGGCTCAGCCAAACAATGAATGCTCTCACCACCATGTCCCTTTTTACCTGGCACTCTCTGGACAGCCCATCACAAATGATTTCCAACATATTTTCACCCACCCACCTTCAATGATAACTGCAACTCTCAACCTTACCCTGTAAGCTCTGTCAATACTTTTCAGTCCAATCTAAAACAGACAGGCAATGTACCTGTAAGACAGATGGCATTGTAACATCTGATGTTCCCTTATAAAAGTAACTGCTTCACCTTCAGTAGCAGTAGTAATACGAGTAATGTGCTTGCAGTTAATGTATTTTGCCCTCTTCTGCAGTTGGGAAACACAGAACTCAGACTATGTGAAAGTCTGAAATCTTGGAGCAGTGTAAATAGTTTATGTTATTGATAAACTCCAAACAACAGTCTGAACAAGAATACAGTTTTTGTGGAATACATATAGGGAGGTCACAGACTATATTATACTACACATCAAGTCCAAAGTGTGTGATATCACAATTTCTAATATTGACATACATCTTACACAATTTTATCCCTCACTTAAACTATCAATACATTTTTGCAAAGTACTCTTTAATCCTTATTTCTCCAACTAACTTAGTATCACCTTTTCCACATAATTTGTAAATATACAACAACAGCCTTTCATTAGAGTCATAAAATCATAAATATGCAGCATGGAAATAGACCCTTCAGTCCAACTTGTCCATGGCAACCAGATATCCTAAATTAACCTAGTCCCATTTGACAGCGTTTGGCCCATACCCCTCCTAATCTTCCTATTCATGTACCCAACAAGATGCCTTTTAAATGTTGTAATTGAAACAGCCTCCACCATCTCCACTGGCAGTTTGTTCCATACATGCACCACCCTCTGGGTTAAAAAAGTTGCCTCTTACCTCCCTTCGAAATCTTTCACCTCTTACCTTAAACTTAAGGCCCCTAGTTTTGGACTCCCTACCTTGGGTAAAAGAATTTGACTATTCACCCTATCATGCCCCTCATGATTTTATAAACCTCTATAAATCACCCCTCAATCTTTGACGCTCCAGGGAAAATAGCTGGGAGACTATAATTGAATGCAGTTTCCCAATAGTGGCCTAATCAACATCCTGTACAGCCATAACATGACCTCCCAAGTCCTATACTCAATGCACTGACCAAGAAAGGCAAGCATATCAAATGCCTTCTTCAGAACCCTATCTACCTGTGACTCCACTTTCAAGGAACTATAAACCTGCATTCCAAGGACTTTTTGTTAGGCAACACTTCTCAGGAGAATGACCCTGGTATAGAACCTTGAGGTATCCGGCAAGCCAGATTTTCAATTGACTATGAAGGTGACACCTGGTGTGAACATAATTTCAAAATTGTAGTTCCAGAAGACACTTTGACATCCCAGCATCTCCAGGAAAATCTGGAATTTCAAAGAGCTGGTGAGAGGGTGTGTAGGGCATGGAAAACACACGAACAGTCAATTAACAGCCTGCTAAGCTCCATGAGGAGCTTGTTAAGGAGTTAGTATGGTCAGGATTGTGACTTTAAAAGTTTTTTCAACGAAAAATAGCAGTTGGTTCATATCAGCGGAAACATCAGAATATTGCTCTTGATTTGTGAACTGAAGCTTCATGGGCTAATTTACACTGAGCCATGTACAATGCATTTCCAACCAATTACCACCATTGGCCTGTTGGGGAACTGCCTTTTCCCATTGACAAGGCTGCAACAGCCTCATCATCCTACCTCCTGGGGTCTCTCAATATCACTTCTGAACAATTGAGCCATTTACTTTCAAAAATAGCAATCAGATTCCTGATTCCATTAGGATTATCCTGCCAATTAGAGTTCAGAACTCAGCCTTTACTCTGCCTCTTATGTAACAATCAATTTTCTGTTATGTGTTATGAAAGTGCAAGGGGTACTGTACCTTGTGAGAATTAAAAACTAACAGAGCTACCTGACACAGCACCAAGTGTACTGAAAAAAGTAACAATGTAACATTTGGTCAAGCAGCCAGATTAGCTGGGTTGCCTGGAGACAAAAAAAAAGTTAAATTCGGTCAATCAGTTTAAATTATGCCCCAAAATACCAAACTCCAATCCAGTTTGAATTTTGACAATATTAACACCAATGAAATGATCAAATGCTTTGGGGTATAAAACCAAAACAAAAATTGAACAGAGGAGAACTGCCAAGCTACCAACACATGCAGCCTACCTAAAGAATAGCTCTCTTAATGGTACCTTTATCTATCAATGACTTGTGAAACAGAAACCCAGAAGAAGAAAAGAAGAAAAGAAGACTGAGGAAGATACAAAGAGAAGATTTGACAGCTGGCTGGTTCTGAAATATGAAGTTTTTGGAAAATCTTAATTGGGAGTTTTATTGGACCATTATTATAGAAGAGAAAGTAAACAATAGGTTATGAAAAGGAGTTGTAAATAGTTGTTAGTTAATTATTCTCAGTTAGACTTTTAAAAAGAAATAAAGTTGTTAAGTTTTTACTTTAAATAGTGACCTTTGGGATATTCTTTGCTTCTCAAATTTTAAAAGATTACAGCATAGGTTAGAACATAGAACATAGAAAAGTACAGCACAGAACAGGCCCTTTGGCCCATAATGTTGTGCCGAAGTTAATCCTAATGTAAAATATAGCAACATAACCTACGCACCCCCTCAACTCACTGCTATCCATGTGCATGTCCAGCAGTCACTTAAATGTCCCCAATGACTCTGCTTCCACTACCCAGCTCTGCATCCTGTCTATGTCGTGCTGCAGCCTCTGTACTATCAATGACACCTCCAACCTTTGTGTCATCTACAAATTTACTAACCCAACCCTCAACCTCCTCATCCAAGTCATTTATAAAAACTACAAAGAGCAGAGGCCCAAGAACAGAGCCCTGCGGGACCCCACTCAACACTGACCTCCAGGCAGAATACTTTCCATCTACAACCATTCTCTGCCTTCTGTCAGCCAGCCAATTCTGAATCCAGACAGCCAAATCTCCATGTATCCCATACTTCCTGACTTTATGAATGAGATTAAATCTTTTCTGTGTCACTGGTTTGAATTAGCAGGGGGTGTTTACCCGATGTCAAAACCTATGTGTGTCACTATTACCAGCAGCAGGTGGGACTCCTTTAGGACCCCCATCTGCTAATAGGCCTGCAACAGATCCATTTTTGAGAATTTCTTTCACCCAGCCAGTTCACAGAACAGTTCTTGATTTTAATTTTATTGTCATGTGTATTTTACAGTAAGAATACAATAAAATGTAATGAAAAGCTTTCATTTATCACCATGAAATGGTATCATTTTCAATAATTTAGGAATAAGGTTTAAAACAAAGAGACATAGATTGAGGAGAGTCCATCAGTCATGAGCTAGCTCATCACTGCTATCTTTCTATCATCGCTTCGCTACCGTTGAACCCAGACCCAACCAACTTTAAAGTCGCTGATGCTGTGGTGCCATCTTTTCAGCTGGGCTGATGCTCCTCCACCCAATCAACATTGGAGTTATGTCTTTTGCTGCTGGGCCCACTTCATCCATGTTGGACTTTCCACCAGGACTTCACCACTGCCAGCACCGACCCAATCAACAACAAAGTCATGGATCCTCAGGCGCCATATTTTGCTGCTGGGCCTATCTCACCAACGTAGCCTCTGTCGATGTAGCAGCTACTGATTCCAGGTCCTGTGCTTCCTCCAGAAAAGTACGTGGGGGTGCACTCTCCTTTCCACTGGGCCTACTTGAAGTATATGTCTTGGGCCTGCTCAAAGTCTCTGGTAGGCCCATCCGAGGTCGGCACCCCGGGCCTGGTGAGACCACTCAAGGCCTGCACCCTGGGTCCACTCGAGCTCCATGTGCTGGGCTGTCATTGCCACCGATGCCATCCATGCTCAGGACAAGGAAAGTAAGTAAAATAAAATAAAAGAGACAGAAAGGAAAAAGAAAATGAAATGTGATCTAAGTGGACAAGGTCTGGCACAAGAGCCCTACTCTGACCCCCTCTTGGACCGTAAGATAATAAGAGAAAAGGTCTTCTATGATCAGAAAGGATTATTAATCCACACACAGGGCTGTGACCTTAAAGTCACCACAAATCCTCACTATACCATCTATTTTTAAGAGCAGAAGCATGACCAGAGTGCAGCTTGTTCACAGCTGGTTCCTAGTTCCAATGCTCCCAGTTCACCAGCTGTTCCAGTTGCATCTCTACTTTAGCTTGGATAATGTGTGGTACTGGATGCACCATCACACTCCTAGGACAAGCCTCTGGCTTTAGCTGTGATTAGTTTCAACTCCTTTCATTTCCCCAGAGTTTTTTTGAAGATATCTTTTTATTTGTCCAGGGTCTCTTTCCAACACATATTTGAGTCCTCCTGCCTTTTAAGCATGCCCCAGAGTTCAACCAGGAGCATCCAATTAATGCAATTTATTTGTCTTTTACCATGTAAAGTGCCAATTGTGCACACTGATCCCTTAACTGTACTTTCACCAGTACATAGTCCTTCAGCGGCACTATTTATTCTGCGTTTGTCCATAACATAATCTTGACAGGCTTTAATGGTAGTGCCCTCAACTTCTCCTTATGGACTGATTCGGGAATCAGAGACACCACTGCACCCGTACACACTTCTATTTTAACTGTCATCCCCTCCACTTTGGGTAGAATCCAGAAACGATCAGCTTCACCTTTACTGACAGGATGTCTGCTGAAACTCTGGTGACTCTGGGTCTTCTGCTTCTCTGCAGACCCAGCTAACACCTGATCTACTCATTGGTTCATGGCATATACCTTTTGTCTTGTCCTCAGGGCTGTTTCTGTCTGACTCCTCTTGTTTGGGTTGTACCCAGCAATTTCTGGCAATATGGTTCATTCACTCGAAGCATAATGCTTGAAAAGTCTTGTCTGCAGGTTTCTATAGTTGCACCAGACTCCTTAGAATCATGAAGGTCTTGCTCCTGGTGGTACTTAAGAAAACCAGTACCACAATGTCCTCAGCTGCATTGTTTGTCTTTAAGAATGAATTAAAGCATTCCTTATATAAAGTCTAATTTTCTGATTCTTCATGAAACTAAACCATTGTTGCAAATTGATCTGCCATTTTGGTTTCCCATTGTTTGGATTTTTTTCCTGCCAATTGAGTCTATTAGCCATTTGCAGCCCATGTCCCCTCAGTGAACATTCTCCACACATTGGCCATTCCTGTTGTGCTGGCATACTGTTCCTCACATTCACGCTCTGCAAAAATGTTGTTAGCTCACGGATACATACTTTCTTCTTTGGCTGTTGGCCCGAGTCACCTTGTGACCGCTCGCCCAATGTTACCTCCTTAATCCTGTGCCATTTCTGAAGTGTCAGTAAAGGTGAAGCTGAAGTCTCCACCCGGACAAAGAAAACCAGTGTTTGGATTCAATTTGCCGGTTAGATCCCAACCTAGTCACTAGTTGCTGCTTTCTTTGGAACCAGGAAATATGCACAATGTAGACGAATAGTAAATCTGAACTGGAATACTTTATTGATGATCCTCCCACATCCATTACCAGTTCTTGTCTAGACCAAAGCTCTGACTCTCTGGATTATCTGACCAGCTCTCTCACAGTGGCAACAATTTCTTAAGAGAGAGAAAGGTGCGTTTCTCACCTCCACCCATCCATTTCTCCCCCATCTTCTCTGTTTTTCCACCCCAGCTCTGTCCATTCCCCTCCCCCCAGCCTCATCTGTTCTCTCCCCTCCTCAACTGATTCCTGTTTTAATGTCATGCCTGTCCTATGCACTTGTGCAGTATGGAATTTGTGCATGACATAATGATGTAAAGGATCTGGAACCATGGACATGTTTCCAAGTGACCGTGCATGCAGAGCTGCCTGCAGTTCAGGTGTCAATGGTTTGAACAGTTCGAGAGCTACCTCTAAATATGGTTTAGCATTCTCATTTTTTTTCACTTGAACTGTTCTCATTAAAATTTGCAGGTTTCAAACTCATTGCAAAATCCTATCATCACTGTCGGAGGCTTCCTAAAGGAGAGGTTTATATCTATGCTACCAGCTCTCTGTTTAAAAAAGGAGGGAGGCATAAAGTGGGTAGCTATAGACCAATCAGTCTAGCATTTTATTTTTTAATTATTAAGGAAATAATAGCAGAACATTTGTACAATCACGATTTAATCAAGCAGAATCAGCTTTGCTTCATGAAAGGGTAATCATATCAGTAATTTGTGAGAGTCTTTCGAGGCAGTCTCAACCAGAGTGAATAGAGGAGAGTCAGTAGATGTGTTGTACTTGGTTTTCCAAAAGGCATTCAACAAGGTGCCTCACAAATGTTTAAGTCATAAAATTAGAGATTTCAGTGTTGAGGTAGTATATTGGCATGGATAGAGAATTGGCTAATGGTAGGAAACAGTGAGCAGGGATTCAGGATTCTTTTGTAGGTTGGTGACCTTTGTTGGTGCTCCACAGGGATCAGTGCTGGGTCCGCAACGCTTTGCAATTTATATTAATGACTTGGAGGAAGGAAGCGAATATACTGTAGTCAAATTTACACATTACACAAAAATAGGTGGAAAGGCAGGTTGTGAGAGGGATACCTTTAGAGAAAGGTATTGGCAGATTGCATAAGTAGGTAAATATTGGCAAACTGGAGTGGAATGTAGGAAAATGTGAAGTTGCTCATTATGGAAGGAAGAACAAAGAACCAAATGGAGAAAAACTGCAGAAAGCTGTAACAGAAAGGGACTTAGGAGTACTTGTGCAGAAAATACAGAAAACTAGCACACAGGTACAGCAGATGATTAGAAAGGCTCTTGGAATATGTTGCCTTATTTAACAGGGATTGGAGTATGTGTTTCGGGAAGTCTTACTGGAACTACACAAGGTGCAGATGGGACGTCACCTGGATTATCATGAGCAGTTTTGGACACTTATTTAAGAAAATTATTTCATTATTTTATTGGAGGTAGTTCAGAGAAGGTTCATTGGGATGATATCCAGTTTGGAGGGATGGTCTTGTGGGCAAAAGTGAAATAGGTTTGTATGGCACTCATTTGGAATTTATAACAATGAGAGGTAATCTCATTGAAACATATGGGATTCTTAAGGAGCTTGACAAGGAAAATGCTGAGAGAATGTTTCACTTCCTGGGAGAATCTAGGACCAGAGGGCATAGTCTCAGAATTAAGGGATGCCAATTTAAACTGAGATGAGGAGGAATTTCTCCTAAGGATTATGAGGCTTTGGAACTGCTTGCCATAGAGAGCTTTGGGAGAAGAGTCCTTGTGTATATATAAAGCTGAGATAGGTATATTCTTGATCAGTAGGGAAATCAAGGGTTACGGGGAAAAGACAAGAAAGTGGATGTGAGGAAGGTCAGATCAGCTATGATCTGAATCAAGATGCCAAACAGCCTATTTCTGTTTCAATTTCTTTTGGCCTTATGATCTTAAACAGAAAATTTGTCTACTTGGAATAACTTCATTATAAATAGCTTCAGTGGAATTTGACTGTTCCTTGACCAAAGTTCTTCTAAAAAATAATTCTGTAGAATTTTATTTTCTTGTGTGTATACATATATATATAAATTATATATAGTTGGATGTATTTGCAAAGCATAAAACCTTTCTAAAAAGAGACAGGATATCAAAGCTTTTGATCTTGCATTCATCAGGACTGACAAACGAGAAACCAAAGTTGGAAAGGCAAGACCATTTGAGACAGCATGAGAAGAGGGTGCTGATTGATTGGCATGGAGATTCAGCAGATACTGTTAACTGTCAATCTGAGTTAGCTGAAAATATTCAGACCAGTAACTAGACTGTGATTGGCCTGGTTGTTTCCATGGGGAATGCAGCAGTGACTGGCAAATGATTCCATGGTCCTTTTCTCAAAGTAACCGATGCAACATATGGAAAATTTGCGTTTACTTCCACAGAGCAGCATCCTGTGCATTAGTTTATGTGATTTCTAGTATATGCAAATACATCACTGCAAGCTGACTGATGATCTTAAATTGATTTCCCTTCAATTCTTAGCACAGTCAGAAGTAATAAATGCTATCTGAAAGGAGAATCATATCTAATGTTGCTCATGATGTCGGAATTTTCCAAAGCACAGATTGGTTGAACACAACGCTGCCTCCTGCAAATGATCAAATGCTTTGCTGTTTGATATGGTTCTCCACTCTATGGCCAACACACCTGGTAAGGCAAAGACGTGGAATTCAAACACATCACATTCCTCATTTATACAATAGTCAAAAATATGAACAGCAACATCCAATGTGTGGAGAAACCAGTTTAAGATGATCAGTTAAACTCACTATCTGGAAAGAAAACCTTTTTGTTGAGAAAAGGGTCATGATGATTGTCACTCTCTGCTGTAATCCCCATGGCAACAACTGATCAATCAGAGTCTACCTGCCTCATCTGTGTTTTTCAACTAGGATGAGCAATTAATTGTTCCTGCTGCATCTCCATGCCAACCATCCGACCAATCTACACCATCTTTTGCGCTGCATAAAACTGCATTCTCTTTTTAAGTTTGATCTCTTGTATGTTATTCCTGATGAGTACAAGTCAAAAATTTTGAATCCAGTAGGACTAAGTGAAAGCTTTGAATGCATGAGTTTAAATCCTAACACAATAACTGGATATTCTGGGGTGTAAAGTTAGTCTCAGTAATGGTAATCATGAAATTATCATCAACTGCTCTACAAACATACCTGGTTCTCTACCTTCTTTTACGGAACAAAAACTGCCATTCTTTCTTTAAAAGTCATTCCAGTCCTATGGGAATGTGATTAACTGTTAACTGCCATCTGAGGTGGTCTAGTTGTTGTGGAATAGAGTCATACTGTCATGGCACAAAAACAGACCCTTCGGTCCAACTCATCCATGCTGGCCGGATATCCTGAATAAATCTGGTCCCATCTGCCAGCATTTGGCCTACATCCCTGTAAACCTTTCCTATTCACATACCCATCCAGTACCTTTTAAATGTTGCAATTGTACCAGTCTCCACTACTCTCTCTGGCAGCTCATTCCATACAAAAAGCTAGTGCTTCCAAATAAACCTGTTGGACTATAACCCGGTGTTGTATGATTTTTAACTTTGCATACCCCAGTCCAACACTGGCATCTCCAAATCATCCATACATGCATCACCCTCTGCATGAAAACATTGTCCGTTAGGTCCATTTTAAATCTTTCCCCTCTCACCTTAAACCTATGCCTTCTAGTTTTGGACTCCCCCACATTGGGGAAAAGACCTTGCCTATTTGTCTTATCCATTTCCCTCAGGATTTTTATAAACCTCTGTAAGGTCATCCCTCAGCCTCTGGTGCTCCAGGAAAAATAGCTCCAGTCTATTCAGTCTCTCCCTATAGCTCAAACCCTCCACCCCTGTCAATATCTATTCTCTAATAATATCACTAAGCATGTGTATAAGGAGCTATGGCATAGTGACATTAGATCATATGGAACCTGAGTCTAATGTTTCAGTGATGTCCATGCCCTCTTACCAACTACGTGTGTGTATATAAAATCTGTTCCAATGCACTATCCTGATTATAGGCTCAGTTACTGATCTTACATGAGGAAATGGTGACCAAACCCATGGAACTGAAGGCAGGAGGTTCAAAGCTCCTGAAGTAAGGTCCAGCAGCAGTACAGTGCTACAGGTAAAGATTGAGGTCAGCCCAGCAATCCAAGAACAGAAGATAGGAAAATTTGTCCAGCAGTAGCGGGTGAATGACTTGACTGCCCGCATTGAACAATATGGACAACACCATGGAAGATAAGATTTAACTTAGTTGAGCGATCAATTCAGTCCTAATCACCCAAAAGTCTTCTGGATAATTGAGGGCCTCGGCAGACCTAGACCGGCTGTGCTTTTCCAGCTAATCTCCCACATATGCAGTCCTTACTTTCTCCTGGATAATGCAGGGCCCTAGGCTGGCTCAACAAGTGTGGAGTCACCATAACGGGTATAGTAGGTGTGCCATACCAACAATGGTGAAAGCATGTGGAAAAAGGCATCACCCCCTACTATTATTTTGCCAGCTTTTGAGATGGCACAAGGAACATCCACAGAGGGAAGAGAGACCTGTCCACATTACTGAAAGCCATGGTTGCAGATACAGCAGCCCTTTTTGTTTTAAAAAGTTTTTAAAAGTAACAGCTTTTAAAGGCGAAACCATACTGCAAATTATTTTTCTTGAGAAGTCATAGACAATGATGGCCAGTACTGGAGCATTGCCATTGCCATCAATGAGAAATTCACACATTTTGAATTGAAAACAGGGGCATGATTAAAGTTGCAATGGACAGCTATTAGATGCTATTTAATGTTCTAATGGATAGAAAATGAGGTCTGCAGATGCTGGAGATCAGAGATGGAAATGTGTTGCTGGAGAAGGCAGACCTAGACCGGCTGTGCTTTTCCAGCTAATCTCCCACATATGCAGTCCTTACTTTCTCCTGAAGAAGGGCTAATGCCCGAAACGTCGATTCTCCTGTTCCCTAGATGCTGCCTGACCTGCTGCGCTTCTCCAGCAACACATTTCCATCTCTGTTCTAATGGATAGCCTTGCAGCCTTCATTTTTCCAACTACAGGGTCTGGAAGGAACCAGCATCATGGGGATGGGCCAGCTTTGAGGAACATCAATGCACAAAAACAAATAAATAGTTGAAATTGTATGTATTATCTAGCTATGTTCATGGCTTAGCCGAATGCCTTACAGCAGATACAATTATCAGCCAGAAATCAGAAAATTAGTTTAAACAATTCACAAAACTCTTTAAAGGGCTGGTGTCCATTATGATGTAGGCTTCCATTGCTCTCCCTACCCCTCACTTTTGATGGTTTGCATTGCCAATAGAGAGCTATGCATAGATATCTAATTAGCTGCATAGATAATTTGCCAGAGGTGGATAACACTAAAATGAGGGTCTTGGTGATTTGGGGGTTGGAAAAATAAAGAAAAGAATGAAGGCCTGGAGAAACTGAATGCTGCATTACCACATCACACTGAAGGCAAACTCATCTACTTGTTTATACCCTTGTTTACACCCAAATGAAAACAATGTGCCAGCTGAGATTGAGGTCATATACAAAAGTAGGTTATTTGGAAATTATTACATGTTACTCTGCTATGATGCCCTTGCATGTTCAGTAAAGCCTAAAATGATGGGCAACAAATGTTGGCCTTGCTAATGATACCTACATCTCATGAAAGATTAATTAATCAATTAGAAAATGCTAAACAATTTTATGGTGTCAATAAATCTATTCTGCAAAACATGATAAATAAACTTATAGTTAATGCAATCTAATAGGTAAGTTTTTCCTTGCAGCACTTGGTAGCTGCTAATGAACAATAACACAAAGTTATTGTTCTCTGAAGATCAGACAGAATATGACTGTCTCACAAAGGCTCAGAACATTATTATATGATCTAGCTGTCACAATATTTCCTTATTAGCAAAACATGACAGGTCCCACAGTGACATAGCAACAAATCGCAATCTCATATTTGTCTTTTGGTGGTGACATAGAGAGGCCTGTATGGGATTCTTTTGCAATTTAAATTGTTTATACCTTTGATCCTTAATAAAAAACGCCTTCCCTTTATCTAGACTGAAACATTCCATCTGAATTATCTTTAATCTATTTCAAAGAATTTCATTACTTCAGTTACTTTTGATTTATATTTTGAAAGCATGAAACATTGCTTTTGTCATTTAAATAAAAATGTCTTACCAAGATATCGAAAGCAGATAACATTTGCTGTTGCAGTTCCTTTATGGCTATCTGCTTTAATATCGTAGAATGTTTTTCCTCCACTTTTCTGTCTTACTTTCCTGTAGCTGGCAATTCACACTGAGATGTATTTGTGTCTATGTCAGTATTTGAAGAACTGGCCATTCTGCCTATATGATTTGAAACAATGAACAGTAAGTGGTACGCAGTAACTGGATCACAAATTCTGATGAGCACATCCTGGTTGAAGAAGAAATGCCCCAAGTTGTTAGTGTTCAGAGGAATGTTGAAGGCCAGACCTGCTCAGCTGGAAGCAGGAGAGGATCCCATAGTGTTGGCAATTAGGAACTTCACAGAAATGCATAAACAGATACAGGAGCAGCAGGCAGGTTTGTCAGAGGCACTGGGCAAACTAACTCAAAGATTACAGGACTGCATGAATGCTGTCTGCAGCATGTGACTCTGGTAGAGGAGCATCAAGCTGTCTCTATGGAGAGTTCGGCAGCTACCATGGACAGCCAGGTTCAAAGTGTTCACTGTTTGCTGGATTAATGCATGGGCCTGCATTCTGTCACTCTAGGCAATGATGGTCAACATTGCCTAAAACAGCAACCTTGACCTCACTCCAGCTGTCCCTATCTCTCAGACAAAGACAGGGCAGTGCCAGTAGGCCCCAGCCAAAGAAAGGATCACATACAGGTCCCTTAGAAGTCTCCTTTCAGAACAATCTACAAGTATCCCACATCCACCCTACCTACCAAATATTGCCCTGTGGGATATCAAGACAAGGGGGCGTCACATGCTTCTGGAAGAAAGCATTTCATTTCTGGGCCCACTAGCCTCAAATACTTGAGCAAAACTGCAAGACCAAGAGGCTTCACTGCAAGGCAGGCTCCCACCATCCCACCAGCTTTCAGATAACTCCTCCTTTCTCCCCCTGGATCACGGCCCCACCATTGAACACCATTCAACACACCACCGTGTTCCCATGCCAACATTTCTGTTGCAGGCCAGCTGTAGTGCTCCAGTGAGCCTCAGTGCAAGCTCAAAGAAGAACATTTCATCTTCTGCTTTGGGACCCTGCAGCCTCTAGGACTCAACATCAAGTTCAATAACTTCAGAGCCTGATTCCATCCAGTTGCTAATCTCATTTCTCATTTGATCTCCCACCCACCGTCTGCAAGTTGGTAATTTCCCAACCTGGCATAGCCCACTTCTATCTCCTTCCAGAAGTTCAGAAACAGGACTGCCCGGGCAGTTGGTTTCTGCTTACTCCTGCCTCATAGAACTCTTATATTGTCCAGTCCCTTCCCACCAACATCCATGATTCCTTTGAAGCATTATGTCATTTTCAAAATTTCCAGTTCACAGTTTCTACCTGCTTTTACTTTGAACTGCTTCTCCTTTATCTCCTCTCATTTTATTGAGTCAAAGTTAATGGGTACCCACTTGGACCCCAGTTAGGCCTGTCTCTTTGTGGGGTACATGGAACATTTCAGTTCCAGTGTCTCTTGGGACAGACTCCCACAGCTACCTGGACTATACATCCTCCCCTTCCTGTAAGGACTCCAACCCATTCACCTAGTTTCACCATTTCCAATGCATCTGTTCTGATGATGCCACCTTCTGTAGTGAGGTCTCAGACTCTGTTTTCTTTGGATAAATGCTGCCAGTCTGGCTGAGTTTTGCCATCAATTTTCTACTTTTGTTTCAGATCTCCAGCATCCGCAGTTCTTTGTTCCATGATATGCAAGTGTTGTACAGTGAAATTCCTCATGACCGGTTGAGGAATCCTGAAGAATTTCCCCTTGACACTTCCATTATTGGTAATCCTTCAAGTGTCATGGTACACACATACTGCTCAGTTGGAGCATCCTCTAGGGCAGTGTTGAATTTGTGAAGGATAGCAATTTGTGCAGTTGGTCTTGACAGATCACTGTGAATTGAGGGAGAGTGGAGATGTGAGATGCATGTTGTACACCCCTCAACCCTTGAAAAGCTGATACTAGAATGATCTTTTCCCTCCAGTGGAATCATCAATGATGTATGTGGGCCAAGCCCTAGCCCATTCCTTGAAGATAGTGTTTAACCTTTCTGCTGTTCACATGAAAGTGCAACACCTCAAGAAATGCTCTGATACCCAAAGAACCCAAAAACATCTACTCAGACCCAGGCAAATGATGCAGCTCTGTTCTCAGCCATTAATCACAATCTACAACGTTATGGTCTAAGGATCAATGACCATCTGAGGACACCTGCAGCCAAGTAGTCAGCTTCTTGTGAGATATGGATAATGCTTGGCAATTGCAACTTCTGTCATCCTTGGGATGTCAACAGGGGCTGATTATCTTTCACATGGGTGTGACATAACCAGTTCTAGTAGCCACTATTATATTACAAGGAGACATTTTATCAGTGCAAGTGAACATACATTTTAAAACGTGAAAGGTTAATTAACAATGGTGCCCTCAGTAAGTTTCCTTCTTTTTGCATCTACATCTTTTTCACTACATATAAATGCCATTTCTACTTCCACAGTTAGGGGTGGAGGAATCTTGCTGTGTGGGCTTGGAAGATCTGGATGGTCACACTTTTGTGCCTTTGGTACTAGAAGGCTGAGACTCAATGAGAGTTTCTTGCTCATAGGCAGGCTTATGCTGCTTTGATTTTTCAGCTGCAGGTTTTAGTATCACAGGAAGGGAAAGATGAAGGAACCTGGCATCTCTGAAGTGTCCTAAGAAGAAGTTTTTGATGGTCCACTGGGGTGCTCCTCCTCCCTCTCAGCTTGCACCACTCTGTCTTCTGGAGAGAAAGGGACACTTAGAATGAGATCAAGGTCCCTTGTTTCCCTCTTACCTTCCCATTGATGTTGAGCAGCCATGGATAAAGTGATAGAGTGAAGGATCATGTACATATCCACAGGCACTGAGTGTGTTGGATTTGTGTTGCACCAACCAATCATCAACCAATCCTTTGGGACAGCCAGACACATATATGCTGGAGTCAACATGTTAATGTTATAATAATGGACTCCTCAATTCTTTGCTTCAGTTCATTGACTGTCTCTGACAAAGCGGCCTGACGTGCCTGTGCCCAATTATACACTTGACCAAGTGATTAATGGCTCAGAACAGGCTTACATCTCTTGTTTTGGCCTGAATAGAACATAGAACATAGAATAATACAACGCAGTACAGGCCCTTTGGCCCTCGATGTTGCGCCGATCCAAGCCCACCTAACCTACACTAGCCCACTATCCTCCATATGCCTATCCAATGCACGTTTAAATGCCCATAAAGATGGAGAGTCCACCACTGCTACTGGCAGGGCATTCCATGAACTCACGACTCGCTGAGTAAAGAATCTACCACTAACATCTGTCCTATACCTACCACCCCTTAATTTAAAGCTATGCCCCCTCGTAATAGCTGACTCAATACATGGAAAAACGTTCTCATGGTTAACCCTATCTAAACCCCTAATCATCTTGTACACCTCTAGCAAGTCACCCCTAAACCTTCTTTTCTCCAATGAAAACAGCCCCAAGTGCCTCAGCCTTTCCTCGTACGATCTATCTACCATACCAGGCAACATCCTGGTAAACCTCCTCTGCACCCGCTCCAGTGCCTCCACATCCTTCCTATAATATGGCGACCAAAACTGCACACAATACTCCAGATGAGGCTGCACCAGAGTCTTATAAAACTGCAACATGACCTCAGGGTTCCGGAACTCAATTCCTCTACCAATAAAAGCCAGTACGCCATATGCCGCCTTCACCGCACTATTTACCTGGGTGGCAACTTTCAGAGATCTGTGTACATGGACACCAAGATCCCTCTGCTCATCCACACTACCAAGTATCCGACCATTAGCCCAGTACCCCATCTATTAGCCCAGTACCCCATCTGCAAAGGAGCAACTTTTTCATGCAGAGGGTGGTGCGTGTATGGAATGAGCTGCCAGAGGAAGTGGTGGAGGCTGGTACAATTACAACATTTAAAAGGCATCTGGA
>NC_057718.1:75321885-75353608 GCF_004010195.1 Chiloscyllium plagiosum | reverse complement strand
GACAGCGAGGACATAAAAATCAAGGCCAATGGCTCTGCAATCTCCTCCCTTGCTTCCCAGAGAATCCTAGGATAAATGCCATCAGGCCCAGGGGACTTATCTATTTTCACCTTTTCCAGGATTTCCAACACCTCTTCTCTACATACCTCACAGCCATCCATTCTACTTATTTGTGACTCAGTATTCACATCGACGACAATGCCCTGTTCCTGAGTAAATACTGAAGAAAAGTATTCATTCAGTGTCTCCCCAATCTCTTCCGCCTCCACACGCAACTTCCCCCTACTATCCTTGACTGGACCTATTCCTACTCTAGTCATTCTTTTATTCCTGTCATACCTATAGAAAGCCTTAGGGTTTTCCCTAATCCTACCAACTAAGGCCCTTTCATGTCCCCTCCTTGCTGCTCTTAGCTCTCTCTTCAGGTCCTTCCTGGCTACCTTATAACTCTCAATCGCCCCAATTGCACCTTCACGCCTCATCTTTACATAGGCCGCCTTCTTCCCTTTAACAAGGGATTCCAATTCTTTATTAAACCACGGCTCCCTCACACGACCCTTTCCTCCCTGCTTGACAGGTACATACTTATCAAGGACACTCAATAGTTGCTCCTTGAACAAGCTCCACATATCAATTGTGCCCATGCCTTGAAGCCTACTTTTCCAAGATTCGCATCCTAGGTCGTGCCTCACCGCATCATAATTTCCCTGCCTCCAGCTATAACTCTTGCCCTGTAGTGCACACTTATCCCTCTCCATCACTAGAGTAAAAATTCACGAATTGTGGTCACTGTCCCCAAAGTGCTCACCTACCTCCAATTCTAACACCTGGCCTGGTTTGTTACCCAGAACCAAATCCAATATGGCCTCACCTCTTGTTGGCCTGTCTACAGATTGTGTCAGGAAACCCTCCTGCACACATTGGACAAACACTGACCCATCTAACGAACTCGAGCTATAGCTTTCCCAGTCAATATCTGGAAAGTTAAAGTCCCCCATAACAACCACCCTATTACTTTCACTCTTCTCCTGAATCATCCTCGCAATCCTTTCTTCTACGTCTCTTGGACTATTAGGAGGCCTGTAGAAAACTCCTAACAGGGTGACCTCACCTTTCCTATTCCTAACTCAGCCCAAACTACCTCAGATGGCGAGTCTTCGTCCATCGTAGGTGTCTGTTCTTTGGATATCAGAGCATTTCTTCCATGACGTACTGATGTGCTCACTAGATTTGTACTCCTGAGTCTAATCCAGATACAGTAAAAGTGCCTGAACTGGTGGAGAGTGCAAGTGAAAGCCTTGCTGGTGCAGCTTTCTGAGGGATTAGTGACTTCCTCCCCTGAGATAAAGCCAGAGCTGAGGCTCCCTAGCTCTGGCCTCTTCCTGGTGGAGATTCACTGGGTGATGTTCCTGCCTCATTAGCAATCAAGGGTGGCACCGTGGCTCAGTGGATAGCATGCCGTCAGGCATGAGAGAAGAGAGTTAATTGTCAAAGATGCATAAAAGCTCATGCAGTGTGGAAACAGATCATTCAACTCACAAGTCCACACTGACCCTCTGAAGAGCTAACCTACCCTAGCCCTGTAACTCTGCATTTCCCATGGCAAACCCACCTAGTCTGCACATCCTGGGACACTATGGGCAATTTAGCATGGCCAATCCACCTAATCTGCATATCTTTGGACTGTGGGAGGAAACCGGAGCACTGGAACAAACCCACACAGACATGGGGATAATCTGCAAACTCCATACAGACAGTTGCCTTCTGGTGGAATCGAACCCGGGTGCTTGGCGGCATGCTAACCACTGAGCCACGGTGCCACCTTGATTGCTAATGAAGTCTCTCCACTCGCACGTGAGCGTTTATACTCTTCTCTGACAAAATCTATTACTTTGCAAGGAGCAAGGAGCCTGAAATTTGTCATGCCTGTCATGCAGGAAATCATTGACATTTTTGCAGAGCACAAAAGATCACTGACCTTCTTCCTGCACTGCTGGGTGTTCCCTTTCACCCAGGACACAGCACTGACCCACAATTCTAATTGTATCCAGGCTGGTTAGGTCTGATGACATGGTAAAAACAAGGACTGCAGATGCTGGAAACCAGAGTCTAGATTAGAGTGGTGCTGGAAAAGCACAGCAGGTCAGACAGCATCTGAGGAGCAGGAAAATCAATGTTTCGGGCAAAAGCCCTTCATCAGGAATAGAGCTGAGGGTCTGATGACATGGTCTATTTTGGTGGTCTTGAGACAAAGGAACAAAAAAAAAATCCTCCCTCTCTATTACCCCATTAACCTGCATTTCTAGACTATTTTCGTGAGGAGCAATGAGCAAGTATACCTTTCCTCAGTGTCATGCCTTGAGTATTGAGACTTCAGCCCCACAGTGTGAGGGGCACTTCCTAGCTTGCAACACTTGAAATGGTGTGCAGCTGAGCTTCAAGTACTGTTCATGAAAGCTGGAAACAGTCGCCAGTGGTGAGCACTTCTACCTGAGAAATAATCGGAAATCTCAGTTGCATAATTACCGAGGTGAAAAATGGAAGATTGCATGAGAAAATTTGGCACAGGCCATGGCAGACTAAGTGCATCCTAAGACATTTGCAACAAACAATGAAGCAGAATCTTACAGGGGTCTGAGCAATGTGTGCTATAGCAAGATGTGTGGCTGAATTGGGTAATAAGTAATTGCAGCAAGGCTCACCTCACCTGGGGAGGAACTTGTGCCATCTTACACATTCCACATCTGAGATAGTGAGATTCTGTCTAGGCAGTAGGGAGATGCCAATTGACAGAAATGAAAACTTGATAAACACCTTGTTAACATCACAACATGCCTCATTAATATTCAGACTCCCATTTTACCAAACACACCAAACAAGGATATTAGAATGAGCACCTTGCAGATTCAACTCGCCACTTACACTGCATGATCACAGAAAGTGGGCACTGACACCTCAAGGCAGATTCCATAGGCACTGGCCACATATAATATCACATCCACAGTATTAGCATCGTACTTGTTCCATCCTCTGAGCACTCTCGTGGCACACCTCCAATGAACTTCCCACATACTTCTGCATTTCAGTGCTGCATGTCAGGCTGCACCAGCGACTACAGCAAGTATAAACAGCAAGTGCTGGAGAGTCTCAGCAGACCTGACAACATCTTTGGAGAGAGAAATAGAGTTAATGCTTCAGGAACATGTTCTGAAGAAGAGTCATGTCAAACTTGAAACATTAATTCTGTTTCTCTTTCCATATAAGCTGTCAGATCTACTGGGCTTCAGCAACACTTTCTGTTTTTATTTCAGATTTCCACCATCCATAATGTTGTTTTGCTTTTTTGAGCACTGTAATTCTGCTGTAAAAACACTATGTGCTCAGGATCATGCACCAACTCATGGACTGGGCTGTCTTGCTGTGCTTTTAGTGCAGAGCCAAAGCCTGGCACAAAACCTAGAAACTTGTCATTGTTGCCAGCAGGCCTTTGGGGTTCCAAGTCCAGTAAGTTCTTTTTTATTCGCTCATGGGATGTGAGTGATGCTGGCTAAATCAACATTTATGACCCATCCCGGGATGCCCTTGAGAATTACAGAATGGCTGTGACACAGGAGGTCACTCAGCTCATTGTGTTTGCAATGGGTCATCAAACAAGTATCATTATCTATTGCCAATCTTCTGCTTTTCCCCATACCTTTGCACATCATTTCTTTCTAAATAATTATCCAATGACCTGTTCAGTGCCTCAATTGAAACTGCCTCCACAACTGTCTCATCATCCTCCCATCGCCTAACTACTCACTGTGTGGAAAGGTTTTTCTCACATCACCTTTGCTTCACTTGAACTTCACTTTAAATCTTTGCTCTTTCATTCTTGATCACTTTATAAATGGAAATAGCTTCTCCCTACCTACTGTATCCAGCCCTTTCATGATTTGGAAACCCTTTATCAAAGTTCTTCCTCTTGGCCTCCTCTCTCTCCAATACATTCATATTATTATGACACAGCGGTAAACCCTTCTGCTAACTAAATGGCAGATAGTGCTCTTTCCGGTTAACTGTCCAAAATGCCTGCTTTTCTATAACCCAAATATCAGATCGTTGGGGCATAATTTGGTTAAATTTGAACTGCTGTGAAAATAATTGCAGTACCGAGGTTACAGCCAAAGATTACGTCTTGAGGTTACATCTTTAAGTTCTCCAGCACACTCTGTGCCTGTTAGTCAGTCACATGACTGGTGCTTGCCAGCTTTCACTCTCTTTTAAAGGTACAGTACACACCTTCAACTTCATAACAATATCTTTCCTATAATGTGCCACCAAAAATAATACTAAAGATGATGTCTAACGAACATTGTATATACTTATATAGACGATGGTGTTCAATCTTGACTGTCTCTACCCTGTTATGGGTTGTTTTCTTCATTGAATTAGAGAGAGATAGGCATTACAGAAGATGGAAGAGAGTGGCACAGCTATTAAAGTTAGTGAGTGAATAGACAGCACACGATAACATGCAAACTCGGAGACTTAAGTCTCGACTCCCCCTCTGTAAGTAGATCTTTTACTTCCTGACCCATAGATTGCAATCAATAAGAATAGACAACAACACCTCTTCCATGATAATCCTCAATACCAGTGTCCTGCAAGACTGCGTATTCAACACCCTACTGTACTCCTCATATACTCATAACTGTATAGCCAAATTCCGCGATGGTCAAAAAAGTACATCAGAGCCTCTACTACCTCAGGAGGCTAAGGGAAATTTGGCATTTTTACAAAGATTCTTACCAATTTTTAGAGGTGCATCATTGAAAGCATCCTATCTGCTTGCACCACAATGTGGTATGGTAACTATTTTCCCCAAGAACGCAAAAAACTCAGCGAGTTGTGAACATAACTTAGTCCATCATGCAAATCAGCCTTCCATCCATTGACCCATCTATACTTCCCACTATATCAAGAAAGCAATCAACATAAACAAAGACCCCTCCCATCCCAATTATACTGTCTTGTATTCTCCTCTTTTGGGTAGAAAATATAAAAAGTTTGAATACAAATATGAACAGATTCAAGGGCAGCGTCTTCCCTGCTGTTATCAAACCTTTGAATGAATCTCCCAATTGTTAATATCGATCTCTCTCTACATCTTCTTTGTGGCTTTGTATTCTACACTCTGTTCTGAAGCATTTTGTATGGTACAATCTGCCTGCATAGCACACAATGCAACACTTTTCATTGTATCCCAGTACATGTGACAACAATAAATTAAACTCAAACTCAGGATTAGTGGTGTCAGGATTTGGGGTGGGTGATAGTGAGGACTATGCAGGCAATAGTAGTATGGTGGAGCAAGGGCTTTGGTGAAGGTCTGTACAGTGATAGAATGAATGTGAAGTATTGGAGAGAAGATAGAGGTACTCATGTTGAGAGAATGGGAAAGAATATTGACCAGCCTTCACGCAGTTGAAATTCCTTTAACCTTTAGCAGGTGGCAAACTTTGTCTTTCATAATCTAGTTTTGTCTCTTCTAGTGCTGGTCCTAAGGGATCCATCTATCCAGTAGGACCTCTGAGAACTTTCTTACAAAGGAGATCATCAATCTTCCTCTGTCTATCATACCCAGGTCAATGGTCAGCAACCATGTAGGGTAGTTCTGGACTGACAGTGGTTACCTGGGTATACTTTTAAAGATGGCATGGGTGCAAGGGATTCTGGTAAATTCTAGGATGTCTGCTGAATGATGAGTAGTTTCTGGAAATGGTGCATGGTAAAATGGGGTGGAGAGAGCTCTAGTGTAGTATCCCTACCTCCAAACCGGGAGGTCCATGTTCAAGTCCCACCAACTCTAAAGGTGTCTGAGCTGATTGATTAGGAAAATATCGAAAATAGGGTGGAAATAAGACATGAGAGATGCAGAGTGGTGTGGGAGATAATTAATGTGGCAAGTTTGATTAGATATGGTGAGAAAACTGATTAATATAATGTCTAAATAAATTATGTTTTACCAGAAAGGTTTGAAACTTACAACCAAGGTCAGAATTTCTTTTGTTTTCTTGGCATTTCAGGGTTGCACATATCATCTGACTCATATGGCCTTGTTCATTAGGGCTGGATTTGCTGATTTCCTTTTGTACAAATTGTATTCAACTTGGAAAATAAAAAAAAGCCAGCCAGTGTTGATCATTTCTAATCACGGTAGCTGACTGGTCACAACCATTAGAAGCCATTACTGCACGGTAACTGGGATTAACCATTTCCAACAGATTTCACACACTGACTGGCAACAGATTCAACCTTCTGGTTGAACTTTTTCTTTCCCCGTCTGGGATTAATGTGTGGACATTACATAGAAAGGGAGAGATAGGTGTACTTGCATGGTATATTAATGTGAAGTATAATCTGCAGGAGTAGATATGAGATAGCATAATGAGTAGTCAGTTTACTCCACACACAGGTGAATGTGAAACAGTACCCATCCTCCATCTCCTCTTAGATCATCATTTTTTGAAACATACTCCAAATTGTATTCCTAACATTTGATTTTATTGTGTTTAACCGAAAATTAACTAGCACCTAAAAAGAGATGTTTGTTTTGTCCTCAAAACAGATACATTTAATGTTATTGAATAGAAGAAATTTCGGATCTGTCACCCAATTGATAGATTCATTTCAGTTTGTGATTTTTTGAGTTATATGAATACTGAAATTATATTATTGTGTTATAATATTGTAAAGAAGAATTTCCCAACTGACATCTTAAAATGATTTCTTGATAAACTTGCAAAAACAGCATTAATACTTTGGTCTGTTGAGCTATATGTGCTTGGCAAGATCAGCATTTCTTTTGTTTTCTTGGCATTTCAGGATTGCACATATCATCTGACTCATATGGCCTTGTTCATTAGGGCTGGATTTGTTGATTTCCTTTTGTATAAATTGTATTCAACTTGGAAAAAAAAAGCCAGCCAGTGTTGATCATTTCCAATCACGGTAGCTGACTGGTCACAACCATTAGAAGCCATTACTGCGCGGTAACTGGGATTGGGATTTGTGCTTGGCCACAAACCTAAATAGTAACATAGAAATTAGGAGGAGGAGTATATCACTGAGTACGTTTCTTGAGCATGGTTCGCCATTTATTACGATCATGGTCAATCTCCTAATTCAATACTGTTTCTGCTTTCCACCCTTATCCTTTGATCTCTTTTTCCCCATGGACTATATCCAACTCATTCTTGAAAAGATACAATGTTTTGGTCTCAATTGCTTTCTTTAGTAGTGAATTCCACAGTCTCACCACGCTCTGGGTGGAGAAATTTTACTTCATCTCAGTCCATATTGGCCCATCCATATGCTTAGACTGTGACCCCTGGTTCTAGACTCCCTTGTCATCGGGATATTGTTCCTGCATTTACCTTGTCTATTCCTGTTAACATTTTTAAAGTTTCCATGAGATTCTACCTTAATTCTTCTAAACTTTAGAGAATATAGTCCTAATCAATCCAGTATCTCTTCATAAATCAGTCCAGCCTTCCGAGGAATCAGGCTATTAAACCTTTTCTGCAGGCCCGCCATAGCCAGGACTTTCTTCTACTGATAAGCATGCCAAAACTACAAAAATTGCTCAAGGTGCAGTCTCACCAAGGCCCTGTATAATTGTAGCAAAACATCCCTGCTCTCTTCCTCAAATACTTTCAGCATGAAGGTCAATATACCATTTGCCCTCTTCACTGACTGCTGCACCTGTACACTCATTTTCAACCATTGGTATATTAGGACACCCATGTTTCATTGCAGCTGCCCCCTTTCCCAATCTATTAGCATTTAGATAATAATCCTCTTTCAGTTTTTGCTACCAAACTGGTACAAATCCTACTTCATCTACTTTGCATTTGCCTATTCACTCAACTTGCTTGAATCACTCTGAAGCATCTCAGCATCCTTCTTACAGTTCATCCTCCCACCCAGCTAAGGTCATCTGAAATAATGCATAGCTGGGAGGGGGTTAACACAGGAGCTGTGGAAGCATTTTCTTGCTTGAAGGAGAGGTGTAAAGTGAATAAAGATACTGGGATGGTCACCTCGTATACAAGGGTCTGGATGGGGAACATAGGAGGTATAGGTATATGTCTATGGGTTGGTTGGGAACTTGAGTATGTGTGAAGCCTGTGGGATCTATGGGATGCACTACCAGGAAGGGGATTTGGGTGTTTGGGCTGTCATCAACATATTCAGGCAGAGACTGAGGAGAGCTCACTGATATCTTTCACCTTGCTGGAAGTGTGCAATGGATTAAAGTTCTGGAACTGCTACCCTCATGGCATTGTGGGTCTTCAAATGCTAAATGGACTGCAATGGTTCAAGAACACAGCTCATCATCACATTCATACAGACAATCAGTGATGCCCAGTAAATGCTGGCCCAGCCAGTGACACCGACATGACTGTGAGTGAATAAATAAAGGGAAGAATGTGGCTACACCCACTTTTGGAGTGGGTGACATAAATGATCTGATCTTTAAGGGACAGGGTTGTGGCACTCACTGATATTAGGGCTTCAAAATAGAAAGAACATTGTAGGCAAATCCATGCATTTTACAGGGTACAGAGCTGAATATTCCCTGGCCATCCTAATACATTGGCTCCACGTGTGTGTTCCATTTTCCTGTCTCAAACTGGGCTAAAAACTCATTGACAGCTAAATCCCTGGGCACAGAGGCGATGAACCAATAAAGAGGTTGCACAAGGAGGGCAAAAGATGTCAATATGAGCCAATGCCATGTTTACACATTGTTCATACTGCCTCCACATGATGCAGCAGGCTCTCAACACAAATCAGACCATCTATACAACATTGTCCGTGCCCATGAAGTGATACTGGGTGCTATAACAATGCAATTCAGGCATACACAGACGGTCTAACTGCCGGATATACAGTTAAAGCACAAATATTTACACAAACTTCAGATTCATTTACAAGCCACTATCACTCATGCCGCCACAGTGCCCTCAGCAGGAGTTTTACTTCCTATTCGAATCATTATGTCCCCAGCATAATCCCTAGTTCCATAGCAGGGGTGGAGGGACCCTGTTCAGCAGTGGATCCTGTAGGTTTGATCAGATAACCTGGAGGTGGGGGTGAGGAACACTTGTGGATGGACAGGCCACATGTGCTGAGAGTCTTTTTTCTTGCTGGAGGCAAATTAACCTTCCTCTGTGAGAACTTCCAAGGGCCAGAGGAAGGGTCGGTAAGATGGAGATGGAAGGCCAAGCTACCTGCTCAGTATCTGGAGTGGAGATTTCTGAGGGGCCCAATGTATGGTTTCACTTCCAGCTAGGTGCCTGCTGTATCCTTGTTTCTTTGTGAGGAGGGGCACCAGGAGTAACTATCCAATTCCCTATTATCCCATTGTGATGTCTTCAGTCCTGAGGACCAGTGCCTGAGGTGTGAAGTGCAGATGTGTGAGTCTCTTCAGCAGAACCTGAAGGTCTGAACCATGTTCTCCATGGCAGCTGCCAACTTGTAGTTGGAGGCAGCCAGATGGTTGCATGTCTCACTGTACTGCTGCAGCTTCTAGAGATATTGCATCCCAGATATTTGCCTGCCACTCCTCCTCCTTCATGTGGATATGGCCAAAGTACCTAATTATCACATAGTCCCTGATACCACAGGGGCCTCTCCTGCCTGGGGCTGAGCAAATGTCTGTCTCTACAGTCCTCCGAGTGCCTGACAAATTTCATTAAATTTTTTGAGGAAGTGATGAAGTTGGTAGATGAGGGTAGGGCAGTGGATGTCATCTACGTGGACCTTACTAAAGCATTTGACAAGGTCCCTCAAAGAAAACTGGACCAGAATGTTAATTCAAAATGGAGCCACAGTGAGTTGGTAAGTTGAATATAAAATTGATTTGGTCATAAAATACAGAGAGTACTTGTGGAGGAGTATTTTTCTGACTGGAGGTGTGTGACCAGTGATGTTCCACAAGGGTCAGTGCTAGGACTTCTGTTATTTGTAATGCATATCAATGATTTGGATGAAAATGTAGGTGGTCTGATTAAATTTACAGATAACATGAAAACTGGTGGAGTTGTGGATAGAGAAGGAGGTTGTCAAAGGGTACCGCAGGATAAAGACCACCTGGGTGGATAAATGGCAGATGGAGTGTAATCCAGGCAAGTGTGAGGTGATGTATTTTGGGAGGTCAAATACAGGATGAAAGCATAAATAAATGGCAGGACCCTTAGGAGCACTGATGTGCACAGTGATCTTAGGTGTAAGTGCAGAGTTCCCTGAAAGTGTCAATTGAAAAGGTGGCAAAGAAGGCATATGACATACTTGCCTTCATTGATCAGGTCATTGAGTGTAAATGTTGGTGAGTCATGTTGCAGCTGTATAAAAGTTTAGTTTCACTTCTGAGGAAGGGTCACTAGATTCGTAATGTTACTGTTGATTTCTCTGCACAGATGCTAGCAGACTTGCTGAGTTTTTCCAGCAACTTCTGCTTTTGTATAAAACTTTAGTTAGGCTACATTTTGAGTATTGCATGCAGTTCTGGTCTTTACACTATAAATAGGATGTGGGAGCTTTGGAGAGGACGCAAAAGAGATTTACATTCCTGTTGCCTGGATTGGAGTATTTGACCTAAGTTGAGGTTGAACAAATTTGGATTGTTTTCACAAGGGAGTTGAAGACTTAAGGGTGATAGAACTATATAAAATTATGAGAAGCTTAGATAGGGCAGATAGTCAGAGTCTTTTTACCAGCATGGAAATACTTGGGGGCATTGATTTAAATATGTGGGGATAAGTTTAAAGGAGGCGTGCAAAGCAAATTTATTATGTAGACTGTCGTAGGTGCCTGGAACACATTGTGAGAGGAGGTAGTGGAAGCAGACATGTTAGCAACATTTAAGATGCTTATAGACAGACACAAATATGTAGGGAATAAAAGGGGACAGACCATTGTGCCGGCAAATGGGATTAGTCCAGAATGGTATCATGGTTGGTATAGATATAGTGGGCCGAAGGGCCTGTTCCTGTACAGTACTGTCCTATGTTCCAAGCCAGTGACTGGGGACGTTCCTTCTTTGACCACGTGTGGAGTTATCATAGCTCCCACACTCTCTATCCCTTTGGTTCCCCCATGGTGTCAGTATCTGGAATGGTGGGATGCAGGAGGCAGCCTTACCAATGTTTCCTTTGAGGCCTTGGTACTTTCTCCTTAAACATCCAGGAGATGGCTGCTGGAGAGCCGACAGTTTCATTGCGGAGGTGGTGCTTATGATGGTGGTACCTGTAAGATAAAAGAGAAAAAAGCGTCCCATGACCAATGACCATAAGTCAATTGCAATGAATGATATTGACATTGACAGGATGGTGAAGAAGACGTTTGGTTCATTAATCAGAACACTGAGTCTAGGAGTTAGGTTGTTATGTTCAGGCTGTACAGAACATTGGTAAAGCTACTTTTGGAAATGTGCGTTCAATTATCATCTCCCTGCGAGAGTAGAGATGTTTTTAGATTAGATTAGATTAGATTACTTACAGTGTGGAAACAGGACCTTCGGCCCAACAAGTCCACACCGACCCGCCGAAGCGCAACCCACCCATACCCCTACATTTACCCCTTTAACCTAACACTACGGGCAATTTAGTATGGACCTAACACTACGGGCAATTTAGTATGGCCAATTCACCTGACCTGCACATCTTTGTGACTGTGGGAGGAAACCGGAGCACTTGTTGTTAAACTTGAAAAGGTGCAGAAAGATTTACAAGGATCTTGCTGTGCTTGAGTTATAAGGAGAGGCTGAATAGACAGGAACTTCTTCCCCAGAGCATCAGAGGCTGAGTGATGACCTTATAGAAGTTAATAAAATCATAAAGGGTATGGATAGAGTGAATAGCTGAGGTCTTTTTCCTAGGGTATGTGAGTCCAAAACTAGAGAGCAGAGGCTCAAGGTGAGAGGAGAAAGATTGTAAAAGACCTGAGGAGTCTTTTTTTTTTCACACAGAGGATAGTGCAGATATGGAATGAGCTGCCAGAAAAAGTGGTGGAGGCAGGTATAATTACAACATTGAAAAGAAATCTGGATAGATATACGAAAAAGGGTTTAGAGGGATATGGGCCAAGTGCTGATAAATGGGACTAGGTTGGATTGAGATATCTGATCGATGCAGTTGGACTGAAGGGTCTGTTTCCGTGCTGTATGACTCTATGACCCAATGACTGCGGTTTATTGGGAGACATGCAGTGGAATGAAGAATACTTGTTTGGCAGGACAGCGCTGTTTCAGCATTCCAGCTGCAGGAATCCCATCTTCTCCTGTGAGGATAAGGGTGCTGTCCTCTTTAAGGGTTGGGAGGCAATTGTCAGGTCAATGGAAGGCTTTTGATAAGGTCCCACATATGACATTAGCATGTAAAATGAAAACAAATGGGATTGGCAGTAGTACACTGACATGGATAGACAACTGATTGTCAGACAGGAAACAAAGATTAGGAATAAATAGTGCTTTGTTCTGAAGAAGGGTCACTGAACTTGAAATATTAACTCTACTTTCTACTCAAAGATTGTGCCAGACCTGCTGCGTTTGTCTAGCTATTTCTGTTTTTGTTTTAGATTTCCAACGCAGCAGTTTTTTGTTTTACTGTAGGGATAAATTAGTCTATTCTGAGCAAGAGGCTCAGTATGTACTGCAGAGATCAATGCTTGGACCCCAGCTATTGACAATGTATACTAATAATTTAGATGGGGGAACTAAATGTTATATCTTCAATTTTGTAAGCAATATAAAGCTGTACGGGACGATGAACTGTGAAAAAACTGCAAAGATGCTTCGGTGTGATTGGCACAATTTGAGCAAATGAGTGGGAAAATACATGGCAAGTGAAGTATAGACTGGATGAATATGAAGTTAGTCACTCTGGTAGCAAAATCAAGAAGGCAGATAATTATCCAAATGACACTAGCTTGGGAAAAGGGGAGGTGCAACAAGACCTGGATGCCTGACAGGCAGTAAAGAAGACAAATGAAATATAGGCCTTCATAGCAAGAGGATGCAAGTACTGCAGCAGAGACTGCCTACCCACAACTGTGCTGGAGAAGATGACAGTGAGATTTCTTCTTTAATTGTTCCAATCTTTGGGGTGTAAAGATGCCTACAGTGCTGATAGGAATAGAATTCCACAACATTGGTTCAGTTTGCAAAGACTTGCAAGAAGAGTCTATTTCAGAAGCTTTCATGGAATCTGCACTTTCTCAATAAACTTCTATTCAATTTCTTTAGATGTGTTAAAAAAAATTAATGACAATCGTAACTACAAAATACAAATCTCAATTATAGATTAGTTGTGCAGACATGGAGACTTTCTTCAGCATCACAGAAAATGGAACTGTTAAACACGAAAACAAGCTTGCAATGAAACTATTTACAAAAGGACATCAATTACCAAGCTAATGGTGGACAGTCAAAAAGCAAATGTTCAGCATCATTAATTTCCTTTCATTTAGTACAAAGATGCTCATGTAATTTTTTCATTATTATGCATCTTAAATTTCTGCTAATAATGGAACGGAGATTTGTTATAATTATAATTAAGAATATAAATCAGCTGCAAATTAGATCTGATTCATCATTATCAACTCACACTTGTATAACAGTTATGATGGAATTTATCTAAACTCCTTTCAACTAGCCCAATATGAGTGACAACACTGTCCAGATAAGACCTTCAAATACAAAACATCATGAGGCTCCTGTTTGCTTCAAATGGAAGGACTGACCCTTAACTCAAGAGACAGTTGAAAATCACAATGGGTAGGCTTTAGGAGGAAATTAGAGTAGAGATTTTTCTGAGGAAGGGTCAGTAGACCTGAAATATTAACCCTGATTTCTCTCCTTAGGTATTGCCAGACCTGCTGAGCTTTTGCAGCAAACTTCATTTTGTCTCTAGAGCTTTTTCTTCTTTTTCACCCTGTTATTGGCCCATTTATGTTATAAGGAAACAAGTCGCCATAGTGCAAATGGACTATAGGGCTGCTTTCTCATCAGGAAGAGATGACTGGTGTTCGTTTAACCAAAGAGTTACCATGCCTCAGGTGAAGGGAGAGGTTGAGAAGGAGCGTCCTTCACAGTAACCTCATGCTGTAAGAATGTAAGGAACATGAAAATGATCTGTGATAGAGTCACAGAGTCATAGAGATGTACAACACAGAACCAGACCTTTCTGTCCAACATGTCCATGCCGACCAGATATCCCAGCCCAATCTAGTCCCACCTGTCAGCACCTGGGCCTTATCCCTCCAAACCCTTCCTATTCATATACCGATCCAGATGTGTTTTAAATGTTGCAATTGTACGACCTTCCACCACTTCCTCTGGCAGCTCATTCTATACATGTGCCACCCTCTATGTTAAAATGTTGCCCCTTAGGTCTCTTTTATATCTTTCCCCTCTCGCCCTAAACCTATGCCTTCTAGTTCTGGACTCCCCCATCCCAGAGAAAAGACTTTGTCTATTTACCCTATCTATGTCCCTCGTGATGTTATAAACCTCGAGAGGGTCACCCCTTAGCTTCCAACACTCCAGGGAAAACAGCCCCAGCCTAGTCAACCTCTCCCTATAGCTCAAATCCTCCAACCTTGGCAACATCCTTCAGGCTCGAAGGGCAAAATGGCCTACTCCTGCACCTATTGTCTAAATCTTTTCTGAACCCTTTCAAGTTTCACAAAATCTTTCCGATAGGAAGGAGACCAGAATTGCACACAATCTTCCAAAAGTGGCCTAACTGCTGCAACATGACCTCCCAACTCCTGTACTCAATACTCTGACGAATAAAGAAAAGCCAAACGCCTTCTTCACTATCCTATCTACCTGCAACTTCACTTTCAAGGAGCTATGAACCTGCACTGCAAGGTCTGTTTGTTCAGCAACACTCCCTACCTCTTATGCTCACATCCAAATCATTTATATAAATGATGAAAAGTAGAGGACCCAGCACTGAACCTTGCGGCACTCCACTGGTCACAGGCCTCCAGTCTGAAAAACAACCCTCCACCACCACCCTCTTGTATTCTACCTTTGAGCCAGTTCTGTATCCAAATGACGAGTTCTTCCTGTATTCCATGAGATCTAACCTTGCTAATCAGTGTCCCATGGGGAACCTTGTCAAACACCTTACTGAAGTCCATATAGATCACATCTACCACTTTGCCCTCATCAATCCTTTTTATTACTTCTTCAAAAAAACTCAATCAAGTTTGTGAGACATGATTTCCCACGCACAAACTCATGTTGACTAGCCCTAATCAGTCTTTGCCTTTCCAAATACATGGGAATCCTAAGGGACAGGATTCCTTCCAACAACTTGCCCACTACGAATGTCAGGCTCACTGGTCTATAGTTCCCTGGCTTATCCTTATCACCTTTCTTAAACAGTGGCACCCCACATTTGCCAACCTCCAGTCTTACGGCACTTCACCTATGACTATCAATGATACAAATATCTCAGTCAGAGGCCCGGCAATCACTTCTCTAGCTTCCCACAGAATTCTACGGTACACCTGATCAGGTCCTGGGAATTTATCAACTTCTTTGCGTTTTAAGACATCCAGCACTTCCTCCTCTGCAATATGGACATTTTTCAAGATGTCACCATTTATTTCCCTACATTCTATATCTTCTATGTCATTTTCCACAGTAAATGCTGATGCAAAATACTCATTTAGTATCTCCCCCATCTCCGGGGCTCCCACAAAGACTGCCTTGCTGATCTTTGAGAAGCCCTATTCTCTCCCTAGTTACCCTTTTGTCCTTAATATATTTATAAAAACCCTTTGGATTCTCCTTAACTCTATTTGCCAAAGCTATCTCATGTCCCCTTTTTGCCCTCCTGATTTCCCTCTTAAGTATACTCCTACTGCCTTTATACTCTTCTATGGATTCACTCAATTCTTCCTGTCTATACCTGGCATATGCCTCCTTCTTTTTCTTAACCAAACACTCAATTTCTTTAGTCATCCAAGATTCCCTATACCTACCAGCCTTTCCTTTCACCCTAACAAGAATATACTTTCTCTGGACTCTCGTTATCTCATTCCTGAAAGCTTCCCATTTTCCAGCCGTCCCTTTACCTGCGAACATCTGCCCCCAGTCAGCCTTTGAAAGTTCTTGCCTAATGCCATTAAAATTGGCCTTCCTCCAATTTAAAATTTCAACTTTTTGATCTGATCTATCTTTTTCCATCACTAGTTTAAAACTAATAGCATTATCATCACTAGCCCCAAAGTGCTCCCCCACTGACACCCCAGTCACCTGCCCTGCCTTATTTCCCAAGTTTGTCACCTTCTCTAGTCGGTACATCCACATACTGAATCAGAAAATTTTCTTGTACACTCTTAACAAATTCCTCTCCATCTAAACCCTTAGCACTATGGGAGTCCCAGTCTATGTTTGGAAAGTTAAAATCCCCTACCATAACCACCCTATTATTCTTACAGATAACAAACTTGTTTCTCAATTTCCCTCTGACTGACTATTAGGGGCTCTATAATACAATCCCAATGAGATGATCATCCCTTTGTTATTTCTCAGTTCCACCCAAATAACTTCCTACAATGTATTTCCTGGAATATCCTCCCTTAGCACAGATGTAATGCTATCCCTTATCAAAAATGCCACTCCCCCTCCTCTCTTGCCTCCCTTTCATTCCTTCCTGTAGCATTTGTATCCTGGAACATTAAGCTGCCAGTCCTGCCCATCCACGAGCCATGTTTCTGTCATTGCTATGATATCCCAGTCCCATGTTCCCAACCATGCCCTGAGTTCATCTGCCTTCCCTGTTTTTCCCTTGCATTGAAATAAATGCAGTTTGATTTATCAGCCCGACTTTGTTCTCAGCTTTATCCCTGACTGTTTGACTTGCTTCTGTTCTCAACTATACCAGTCTCAGATTGATCTCTTTCCTCACTATCTCCCTGAGCTCCCCGCCCCCACCTTCCAAGCAGCTCTAGCAAATCTCCTTGTCAGTATATTAGTCCCCTTCCAATTTAGGTGCAATCCACCCTTCGTCCTGCTTCACAAAGATTCCCTTAGTGTTTATTTTTTTTTTAAACTGTCCCCACTTTAGACCATCTGGCCACGGTTAGCTGGATAGGGGTTGTCATTCTGTCGACGAGTGACCTTTAAAACTCGAAACGGACACGATCCATTAATGATCCAAAAACGTGAGCCCTTCTCCCTTGCACCAGTTCCTCAGCCATGCATTCATCTGCTCTATCCTCTTATTCCTGCCGTCACTAGCTCTTAGCATCAGGAATAATCCAGATATTACTTCTCTTGAGGACCTCCTTTTTAAATTTCTGCCTAACTCTCTATAATCTCCCTTCAGAATCTCAACCTTTTTCCCTTCCTATGTCATTGGTTCCAATGTGTACAATGACCTCCCGCTGGCCCCTTCCCCTCCTTGAGAACATTCTGCACCCTCTCTGAGATATCCTTGATCCTGGCATCAGGGAAGCAACACACCATTCTGATTTTTCACTGCTGGCCACAGAAACACCTGTCTGTACCTTGGACTAGAGAGTTCCCTAACACAATTAATCCCTTGGAACCCCGACGCATCCTTAATTGCATTAGAGCCCGTCTCAATAACACAAACTTGGCTGTTTGTGCTACATTCTCCTGAGAATCCATCACCCCTACATTTTCCAAAACAGCATACCTGTTTGAAATGGGGATAGCCACAGAACACTCCTGCACTACTTACCTGCCTCATTTACCTTTCCTGCAGTTAATCCATCTATGTGACTATATTTGTGACTTTTCTCCCTTCCTATAACTGCCATCCATCAGATCCCCTTGCTCTTGTAAATTCCTCATTGCCTCTAACTGTCTCTCCAACTGATCCATTCAATATGATAGAATTTGCCACCAATGGCATTTATTGCAGTTATAATCCTCAGTAACACATAAACTCTCCCTAAATTCCCACATCTGACAAGAAGGGCATATCACTCTACTAAAGGCCATTTTTGCTTCTTTTGATCTACAGACCTAGAAAATAGCACTGTCTTATTCATCTACAAAATACTGCTCCACGTTAAATTAATACTTAAGGCTTAAATTTTTAGGTTTAATCAAGAGGTCTATCTCAATATAACATGTCATCAAGAAAGAACCCACTCTACTCACTACTGCAGACTTACTGTAAGGCCACACTTAAAATATTCACTTATTTGTTTCTGTGCTTTGACCTCTCCCAAACAGGTTCCTCCAAATTTAGTTGTGAATTTCACTGTTTGTTAATTTTCCCAGAAATGCTCCAATGTCCAGCGATACATGAATTCAAATAGCAAAGTCAGTAACTGTACAGGTTCACTGCTGTGTCAGTGAACAGTGCAGGTTTCTTTCTCTCTCTCTCTCTCTCCTGCACTGACCTCACCATATACTTCCTTTGTCTGTTCCTCTCCCTTTTAAAAGTGCTGGTGTTTTGACTTTTTTTCTCTCCAAATTTCCAAAACAATGCAACAGCATATAAAACAGTAATTGCTGCTCCTGGATTTCAAGGAAATGACCTCTAACACCTAAAATACCTCAAAAAAGGAGCAGCCTGTTACAGCCTGAAATTCTTCCCATCCTCCATCTTGGATTACCCAGAATCCTTTTTCTTGCTTGTGAATCTTTTGCAGCTCTGTAGCCAGGTCTTCAGCTCTGTTCAGCTTACATTGACTGTGATAGCTATCTAGTGTATTGCTTTTTCAATATCTGTCTGCAGGGCCAAATGACTTCTGTAAATGAAGAAATTGTCTCCTTTCACAGATTTTTTTGCCCAATGTCTGCAACACTGTTTCAGAGATCTTTGGAGCATGTTCTGTGCCATTTTAACCCTTTTTGCTGTTGAGACTTAGCTGTACATTTAATGTAGATTGCCAACAATATGTGCTACCTGCATCCCTCCAAATGGGAGCAGGCAATTGTACATCATGATCCCCATGACTGTTTTCCTTATGGAGTTGAGTTCAAATGAGAGATTGTCAACCTAAAATGTGAGCTTTGTTCTTTCTCTAGATATGCTGCTAAACTGATCAAATATTTCCAGTAATTTCTGTTTTGGATCAGAGATTGAAACCTATCTTTCAATTGAACAAATCTAAATTCAATGTGTGCATAGGTACTAAATTAGACATTTGAGGATTGGCTGAGGCAGCATTATGTACCTTGCAATAAACCATTCTGGTTAAATAAGTAGTGACAAGGATTGATTTACAATGAACGAATTCTGTACTCACACTGTTTTTTGAAGCTTATGAGAAAATCTCTTGTTCAGCATCACAAAGTATCTGCTTACTCTGAGGGTCATGAAATGAACTTTTTATTCACAAAAATGAGCAGCCCAGCTTCGATATTTCCCTTGCAAAAAGAATTTTTCATTTTGGATATTCTTCTTAAGACATAGAACGTAGAACATAGAACATTACAGCGTAGTACAGGCCCTTCGGCCCTCAATGTTTCGCCAACCTGTGGAACCAATTTGAAGACTATCTATTCTACACTATTCCATTTTCATCCAAATGTTTATCCAATGACCCTTTAAATGCCCGTAAAGTTGGCGAGTCTACTACTATTGCAGGTAATGCATTCCATGCCCCTACTACTCACTGAGTAAAGAAACTACCTCTGAAATCTGTCCTATATCTGTCACCCCTCAATTTAAAGCTATGTCCCTTCGTGCTAGCCATCACCATCCGAGGAAAAGGGCTCTCCCTGTCCAGCCTATCTAACCCTCTGATTATCTTATATGTCTCAATTAAGTCACCTCTCAACCTTCTTCTCTCTAACGAAAACAGCCTCAAGTCTATCAGCCTTTCCTCATAAGAACTTCCCTCCATACCAGGCAACATCCTAGGAAATCACCTCTGAACCCTTTCCAAAGATTCCACATCCTTCCTATTATGTGGTGACCAGAACTGTATGCAGTACTCCAAGTGCGACTGCACCAGAGTTTTATACAGCTGCAACATGACCTCGTGGCTCTGAAACCCAATCGCTCTTCCAATAAAAGCTAACACTCGGTATGCCTTCTTAACAATCCTATCAACCTGAGTGGCTACTTTCAGGGATCTATGTACATGGACACCAAGATCGCTCAGCTCATCTACACTGTGAAGAATCTTACCATTAGCCCAGTACTCTTCATTCCTGTTGCTTCTTCCAAAGTGAATCACCTCACACTTTTCCACATTAAGTTCCATTTGCCAACTCTCAGCCTAGCGCTTAAGCATATCTATGTTCCTCTGTAACCTGCAACATCTTTTGGCACTGTCCACAACTCCACCGACATTAGTGTCATCCACAAATTTTACTAACCCATCCTTCTACACCCTCATCTGGGTCATTTATAAAAATAACAAACAGCAGTGGCCCCAAAACAGATCCTTGCAGTACACCACTAGTCATTGAAATCCAGGATGAACATTTCCCAACAAACATGACCCTCTGTCTTCTTTCAGCCAGCCAACTTTTGATCCAACCCACTAAATCACCCTCAATCTAATGCCTCCATATTTTGTGCAATAGCCTACCATGGGGAACATTATCAAACGCCTTACTGAAATCCATATGCACCACATCAACCCCTTTACTCTCATCTACCTGTTTAGTCATCTTCTCAAAGAACTCAATAACGTTTGTGAGGCATGACCTATCTATCACAAAATAGTGTTGACTATCTCTAAACAACTTATTAATTTCTAGGTGATTATAAATCCTATCTTTTATAACCTTTTCCAACACTTTACCCACAACTGAAGTAAGGCACAATTGTCTATAATTACCAAGGTTGTCCTGACTCCCCTTAACATTTGCTATCTTCCAGTCTTCTGGCACTATTCCTGTAGACAATGGTGACATAAAGATCAAAGCCAAAGGCTCTGCAACCTCCTCCCAGGCTTCCCAGAGAATCCTAGGATAAATCCCATCCGGCCCAGGGGACTTTTCTATTTTCACACTTTTCAGAATTGCTAAACTCTTCTCCTGTGAACTTCAATTCCATGTGATTTTTTTTTAGATTAGATTACTTACTATGTGGAAACAGGCCTTTCGGCCTAACAAGTCTGCACCAACCCGCTGAAGCGCAATCCACTCAGACCCATTCTCCTACATTTACCCCTTCACCTAACACTACAGGCAATTTAGCGTGGTCAATTCACCTAACCTGCACATCTTTGGACTGTGGGAGGAAACCAGAGCACCCGGAGAGAATGTGCAAACTCCACACAGAGAGTCGCCTGAGGCGGGAATTGAACCCAGCTCTCTGGCGCTGTGAGGGAGCAGTGCTAACCACTGTGCCACCGTGCTGCCCACTAGTAGCCTAGTAGCCTAGGCTACTAATGGTCTAGTAGCCTCTATCTCAGTATTCTCCTCGACAACATTTTTTTTCCAGTGTGAATACTGATGAATAATATTCATTTAGTGCTTCTCCTATCTCCTTGGACTCTATCAGGTGAATTGGCCATGCTAAATTGCCCGTAGTGTTAGGTGAAGGGCTAAGTGTAGGGGTATGGGTGGGTTGCGCTTCGGCGTGTCGGTGTGGACTTGTTGGACCGAAGGGCCTGTTTCCACACTGTAGGTAAACTAATCTGTAGGTAATCTAATCTAATCTATGCACAACTTCCCAATACTGTCCTTGATTGGCCCTAATCTTACTCTTGTCATTCGTTTATTCCTGATATACCAATAGAAAGCCTTAGGGTTTTCCTTGATCTTATCCGCCAACAACTTCTCATTCCCTCTCCTGGCTCTTCTTCGTTCTCTCTTTAGGTCTTTTCTGGCTAGCTTATAACTCTCAAGCACCCTAACTGAGCCTTCACGTCTCATCTTAACATAAGCCTCCTTTTACCTCTTGGCAAGACATTCAACCTCCTTCGTAAACCACGGTTCCCTGACTCAACCACGTCCTCCCAGCCTGACGGGTGCCTAGTTATCAAAGACATGCAGTAGCTGTTCCTTGAATAAGCACTACATTTCAATTGCGCCCATCCCCTGCAGTTTCCTTCCCCATCTTATGCATCCTAAATCTTGCCTAAGCGCATCATAATTGTAACTCTTGCCCTGCATTATATACCTATCCCTTTCCATCACTAAAGTAAATGTCATGATTTGGAGGTATCGGTGTTGGACTGGGGTGTACAAAGTTAAAAATCACACAACACCAGGTTATTGTCCAACAGGTTTATTTGAAAGCACTAGCTTTCAGAGCGCTGCTCCTTCATCAGGTGGTTGTGCAGCCACAACCATCTGATGAAGGAGCGGTGCTCCGAAAACTAAAGCTTCCAAATAAACCTGTTGGACTATAACCTGGTGTTGTGTGATTTTTAACAAAAGTAAATGTAACAGAATTGTGGTCACTATCACCAAAGTGCTCACCTACCTCCAAATCTAACACTTGGCCAGGTTCATTACCCAGTACCAAATCCAACCTCGCCCCTTGTTGGCATGTCCACATACTGCATCAGGAAACCCTCCTGTCCACATTGGACAAAAATTGACCTACCTAAAGTTCTCAAACTATAGTATTTTCAGTCAATATTTGGAAAGTTAACTTGGAAAGTTACACTTTGGAAAGTTAAATTTGTCTGAGAATTTAAATCTTGAATCCTTCAGACACGCCTCCTTGCAAACAATTCAGAATGGCTTCAGTCAGGTCACAGTACTAACATCTAACAGCAATGCGAAATGTTGCAAAACCATGTGTTGAAGCAGCATTGTGAAATTGCAATGTGAAATGAAATTGTTCGTGATAACAAAATAACATGATACCACGACTGAAAATGTAAATAAGGAAAAGCTGTGTACATTTTAAAGAAAATGACTTAGAGCAAGGCAACTTAAAATGGAGATGTTTTTCTTCTTACTTAATTGGCTATTTCACTATTCACTTCTCCCCATCTTAAAATCCCAATGGATTTACAAACTGTAAATGGTCTAGGTACACACTCTTGTTCTCTTTCTCTTTTACTGCAGCCCTATCCTCTGCTTTTGTCCTTTCAGATACCCAAAACTGACACCTTACTGGACTGCAATTTTGGAACATGAAGTCGAGAGGAACAAGAGATTGATGATGAGATGCCATCAATTGATCTCACACTCAGATTAACCATGTTCGAATACTGGCATTGTACATATTTCAGATGCTCAAGAGTGCCCTGCAAAGTCAGCAACTTCAGCCAACCCTGATGCAGCCACTGGGGTAGCATTGTGAAGGAGCACAAGGCCAGAGAAAGGCACCCAACAGGCATTAAGGGGATGTACAAGAGTGATTCCTGAATTTTGTGTAGAATCTTGGATGGTTTATTTGATAAATTTAGTGTGCAGTCACTGTTTTGTAGTGGTTTTTAATTCAGCATTTTGTCAAGAAACCATTGTTATATTCAATGCCAGTGAGAAGGGAAGTATGGGCTGCAATGGAATGGATGCTTTGGGTTGTGTTCATTGATGCTGCAGTCAGATATGGTGATCACTGACAACATATAGAGAAAGGTAAGGTGTTTGTTGTTTTTTCCTCTTGGAGCTCATCCTTCTTGCTACTCCTCAGCTGTTGACTTGTAGCGGATAGTAAGGGTTATGTCCTCAGACATTGCAGATTGTCCAGGATACAGTAATGCTGCAGGTCTAAGTGAGCATGAACACAAACTTTACCAAGTACTGCAAGGCTTACCCTAGTAACTGAAGTGCTTGAGCATCTCAGTGTTTGATGGCATGTGGCAGGTTTGCTTTCATTGTATACATGCTGCTCACATGTTAGGTTTATGAACCAGATAGCCAATGAATTGTCCTTATCACCCAGGTCCTTATCCTGTTCTGAGGTTTGAGGTCTGTAAGCCTAAATTAAGTGGAAATTTCACACACATATTCTAGCTTACCAGTCCATTTCACACTCTCCTCTTCTACAATACGGTCCTTATCACCCAGGTCCTTATCCTGTTCTGAGGTTTGAGGTCTGTAAGCCTAAATTAAGTGGAAATTTCACACACATAGTACTGAGATTGAGGTAATTGGAAAGCTCTCCGAAGACCTAAGTTGGTCAAAGCTTCCTGTTGGAGTCCTTTTCTCCCTCTCGTTCTCCCATGAACAAGTTGTTCTCCTCTACCTTGCCTCTGCTAATCTCCCTGACTTGCTTGAAGCTGGGGGCATGTTAAATATAGCACCCATGAGGAGGAGAAAACGGTCTGGCCAAAATCCTTGAAATGAGAACTGATGCCTTCATCACATCATCACATGCCATTCCACTCCTTGTTGGTATCATCAACTTTAAAATGCACTGGGAAATTCACAGTGATTTCACATTGACGAAATGAAATTCAGAGAGGGGACCCTGCTTCTGGCAGGGTGGAGTCTCCATATTATCTAGTACCATACAATATCTCAGAGCAAATTCCATGGGCACCAGCTACACGGGAAACCTGACCATGGATTTTGGCATCCAACATTTCCCTCCCCATGGCTCCTACCAACCCACCCTCCATATGTGGCACCTTTCCTTGCCACCACATGAGGTGTAAAGCCTGACCCCCCCCCCCCTCCTCCTCATCTCTGTTCAAGGTCCCAAAGGATGTTTTCACATCTGGCAGAGATTTTCCTGGATATCCATCCACCTCATCTATTGTGTCCATTGCTCTCGATGTGGTCTTCTCTACATCGGGAGATAGGACACCAACTCGCCCAGCATTTCAGGGGATATCTCCAGGACAGATGCACCTATCAACCCCACTGTCCTGTGGCCAAGCACTTCAACTCCCCCTCCCACTCCCCCAAGGACATGCAAGTCCGGGCCCTCCTCGACTGCCAAATCCAGGACACCCACCAACTAGAAGAAGAATGCTTCATCTTCTGCCTTAGGACTCTTTAACCACATGGCATAAACATCGACTGCACTAGTTTCCCTCCACCTCATCCCAGATCCAACCCTCCAACTTTGCCCTCATGAACTGTCCTACCTGTCCATCTTCCTTCCTACCTATCTGCTCCACCCTCCCCTCCAATCTATCACAATTACCCCCCACTTGCATCCATCTATTGCCTTCCCAGGTACCTTCCCCGCAGCCCCACCTTCATCCTCATATTAATCTGTTGCCCCCTTACCCTTCCACATTCCTGATGAAGGGCTTATGCCTGCAACATCGACTCTCCTGCTCCTCAGATGCTGCCTGACTTACTGTGCTTTTCCAGCACCACATTTTTCTACTCTGGCTCTCCAATATCTGCAGTCCTCACTTTCTCCAAGAATGGCAAAGTTCCTTTCTTAAAGAATGTGGATTGTCAATAGGTACTAGAGACAGAGCACTTGTGACTTAGATAGGCCAGGTAAACTGTGTTGCTTGGTGTTCAAACAGTTTGTATCTACAAGGGAGTGTCAGCCAAACTGGTGCGTGCCATGAACAATCCAGCTTTGTGGCTGCTGTGTCATTACATTGCCCTTGAGGGGCAACACCTGGTGCACAGTGAAGATGGTGTTGCATCAGGAATGTCAGCCTTTTGGTGAATATTCACTGAGTGATGAGTTGTTCTGAGAATGGAGTGAGGTAGAATCAGAAGAGAGGGACACCATAGTGCAGGGTAGGTATTTAACTTGTTTGGTCTTGCAGAGAAAAAACTCCTCCAGAAATCTCAATGCCACTTGCAATCAGCCCAGTGTATCATTGATGCAAGTCCTATCCTAAAAAGGTAACAGCACCTTCCTCTTTCAGATGACCTGCTGTGAATTTCTGTTTTTATATCAGATTCCCACATTCATTGTTTTTGTTTTTAATTATAAAAACAGATGTGTCTGCCAATTTGTTTCCCTCAGTATTGCACAGAGCATCATCTGGATTTTGTGCTCATATCTATGCAGTAGAGCTTGACTCCATGTGTGCATGACCCAGAAGTAAGAATTCTGTCTTGAATAACACTGACAGGTTTTGATATGTAAAGTGAGCATGTATTAATGCATGTTTGATGTTTGTGAACAATGGAAATTCTACAGCGTGCATCCTTGATATAAGTGGAGTTAGCCAATTCTTTTATTCAACTAAAATCTGAAAAAATCAAAATTCAAACTTTAGATGTTATGCTTAAACATAAAGTAAAGCTAATTACATCTCGTTAGATACCTATTAAAGCTAGGAATAACACACAGGATAATTAGGTGGAAAGTTTACATGTTGAGCAACGTGTGTCCTTCAAATAAGTGCCTTTTTAGGTTTAAAGAGTACAGTTGCTTTTGCTGAAAATTAAATCAATTAGTTCAGGATTCATAGTCCAAGGATTTAATTATCCAATATATAGTTATTTAGTTTGATTGCAAGCAGAAGCTGTGCAGATACACATACTTTCAATTTAATGCATGTTACAGATAAACATGTCGATTAAGGTTCCCTCTCTCATAGAAGAGTGGAGGAATAATTATGGGAGATTTTAATGTTCATGTTGATTGGATTAATCAAATTTGAAAAGGGAGCTGCAACAACAAATTCATAGAGTGCATTAGAGATAGTTTCCCAGAGTAAGATGTCATGAAGCAAAATAGGGAATAAACTATCCTGGATGTGGTAATGGGTTTAATAAATGACCTTAGAATAAATTTGATGTTGTGACCCAGTGATTTAATGCTCTGGATTTAAGCTCTGGTCTCTATTGATTTTCAAATCCCATTGCTAACAGAGTCACAGGCAATGTAATTGAGGCAGTTCCCTTGAAAGAGCATGGGAAAATTGAAACTTGTGTTATTTGATTTGGGTAACACAATGGCTCAGTGATTAGCACTGCTGCCTCATGTTGTGAAGGATTCCACTCTCGGGCGATTGACTGTGTGGAGTTTGCACGTTCTCCTTGTGTCTGTGTGGGTTTCCTCCCACAGTCCAAAGGATTGGCCATGGGAAGTGTAGGATTTCAGGGATGAGGCGGGTCTAGGTGATATGCTCTTCGGAAAGTCAGTGTGGACTGTATGGGCTGAATGACCTGCTTCAACACTGTAGGGATGCTTTAATTCTATGATAGAAGACCCTAGGAAGTAGTGATCATGACATGATAGAATTTAATATTCAGTTTGAAAGCGAGAAACTTAGATCAGAAACTTAAATGAGGAGAATTACACTGAAATGAGGATAGAGTTATATAAAGTGAACTGGCCAGATCGATGACCAGGCAAGACAGTAACCAAGCGATGGAAGACACATAAGGAGGAAATTCATGAATACAGCAAAAATATACCCCAGTTAGGAGGAAAATTTTTAAGAGACAGATAAATAAACCATTGCTAACCAAGGAGATTAAGGAGTGTATTAAGCTAAAAGAGAAAGCATGTAAGGAGAAAGACATCATTGATAGCCCCAAAGATTGGGATAAATTCAGAATCCAGCAAAGGAGAACAAAAATATAATAAAGACAGAGAAAATAAATGATGAAGTAATCTAGGGAGGAATGTAAAAAACTGACAATAAGACCGTATTTAAACATATAAAAGGGAAAAGAGCGATCACAATAATCCCTTCGAAAATGAATTTGAAGAGACAGTTATGGGGAACAAGGAAACAGCAGAATATTTAAATAGATAATTTGCATCAGTCATTATACTGGCTAAAGTCACATATGTCCCCTGGCCCTGATGGCTTGCATCCTAGGATCCTAAATGAGGTAGCTGCAGTGGATCCATTAGTTGTAAATTTTCAAATCTCCTTGGATTCTAGAGATACACTGGAGGATTGTAAACCTGCCAGTGTAGCACCCCATTCAAAAAGTGAGTGAGACAAAAAAAGTGGATAAATATAGACTGATCAGCCTAACACCTATTGTTGAAAAATATTGGAATCAATTATGAAGCAAGTAATAGCAAAACATTTTAAAAATCATAATCTATTTAAGCAGAATCAGCATGGCTGCATGAAAGAAAAATCATGTCTAACTAATTCATTGGAATTTTTTTGAGGAAGTGTTCAACAAAATACCTCACAAAAGAGCCCATGGTATTGGAGGTAGCATATTGGCATGGATAGAGAATTGACTAGATTAGATTACATTACAATGTGGAAACAGGCCCTTCGGCCCAACAAGTCCACACCGAACCGCCGAAGCGCAACCCACCCATACCCCTACATTTACCCCTTACCTAACACTACGGGCAATTTAGCATGGCCAATTCACCTAACCTGCACATCTTTGGACTGTGGGAGGAAACCGGATCACCCGGAGGAAACCCACGCAGAGACGGGGAGAATGTGCAAACTCCACACAGTCAGTCACCTGAGGCGGGAATTGAACCCGGGTCTCTGGCGCTGTGAGGCAACAGTGCTAACTACTGTGCCACCGTGCCGCCCAAGGAGCAGTTAAAAACAGCGAGTGAGGATAAAGTTTTCTTTTAAAGCTTGGTGACCTGTAACAAGTGGGGATCCACAGAGATTAATGCTGGGATTGCATCTGTTTACAATATATTAAAGACCTGGAGGAAGGAAGTGAATATACTATAGTCAAATCTACAGATGACACAAAAATAGATGGAAAAGCAAATTGCAAGAGGGACACAGTTTATAAGTAGATATTAGTAGGTAAAGTTTAGATTAGATTAGATTCCCTAGAGTGTGAAAGATAGCTTACAAAAGTTGGCAAAATGAAGTACAATGTGAGATATTGTGAAATTATTCATTTTGGAAAGGAGAACAAAAGAACAAGATAGTATTTAAATGAAGAAAGACCGCAGAAAGCTGCAACACAAAGGGACCTTGAGGTACTTCTATTGGAACACAGAAAGCTAGTACAGCTGGTAACCAGGAAGGCTAATGGGATGTTGGCCCTTAATTTAAAGGGGTTGAAGTATAAGAGGGGTTGAAGTTTTACTGCAACTGTACAAGGTGCTGGTGAGACCACATCTGGAGTACCATGAGCAATTTTGGTCCCTTATTTAAGAAACGATACTTATTGGCAGTTCAGAGAAGGTTGACTAGGATGATTCATGGCATAGCAAAAGTTAAACACATTGGGACTCTACCCCTTGGAATTTGGAAGGATGAGAAGTGTTCTCATTGAAATATACAGGATTCTTCAGGGGCTTGACAGGTAAATGCTAAGAGGATGGTTAGCATTGTGAAAGTCTAGGATGAGAGGTCATAGTTTCAGAATTAAATATTTATATAGAGCTAAGGAGGAATTTCTTTTCTCTGTGTTATGAGTCTTTGTATTTCCTTGCACAGTGCACTGTTGAGACAGAGCACTTGCAGATACTTAAGGCTGAGATAAAATTTTGATCAGTCAGAGAATGAAAGTTATAGGGAAAGGACAGGATAGTGAATGTGAAGAGTGTTTTATCAGCCATGATCCTATTGAATGGTGGAGCAGGCTCAAGGAATTGAATAATCTGACCCTGATCCTATTTCTTATGGTCTCTAGTCTTATAAGGGCAGAAGTGAGGATATTTGCATGCTTGCATAATTTTCAGCACTCCTGAAATACTGAAGCAGCCTGTATCCATATGCAGCAAATTCTAAACAATATTCAGGCTTGCGCTGATAAGTGGCAAGTAATATTTAAGTCATTTGAGTGCCAAGCAATGATCATTCCCAACAAAAAAGATTTAATGACCATCCCCAAAATTTCAATGATATTTGGGAGGCATGTTGGCTCAATGGTTAGCATTGTTGCCTCACAGTGCCAGGGACCTGGATTCGATTCCAGCTTCTGTATGGAGTTTGCACATTCTCCCCATGTCTGTGTAGGTTTCCTCCGGGTGCTCCAGTTTCCTCCCACAATCCAAAGATGTACAGGTTAGGTGAATTGTCCATGCTAGATTGCCCATAGTGTTCAGGGATGTGTAGGTTAGGTGCATTAGTTAGGGGTAAATGGAAAGGGAAATGGGTCTGGGTGGGATACTTTTTGGATGGTTGGTGTTGACTTGTTGGACTGAAAGGCCTGTTTCCACACTGTAAGGATTCTAAAACATTATTATTGCTGAATCCCCCATTATTAATTTCCTGGAGGTTAATATTGACCAGAAAATAAAATAAATCAGTGATATAAATATTATGATTACAAGAGCAGCTCAGAGGCTAGGAATTCTATGGCAAGTAATTAACCTCCTGACTTATGGACTGTAGCACTTCAAGAATAATTCCTACTGCCTTTTTCTCAATGGTAATTAGGGAGGAGCAATAAATAACCAGGGATGCTAAAATTTCCTGAAATTATAAAATATGCATCTACAATGTTGTGAAGAAGTCCATGACAAAGGGATAAAATGTGTAGATCCTCTATTGCTTCATTTATTTTGCACTAGTTCACTGTGAATATTCATGTAGGTGTCTGAAGAATCCATTGACAATAGTCTTGATTGATAAGATTATCTCATCTCAGTAGCAAAAAAATCTAGTTTCTACTTGTTGGCAATTTTAATTACTTGCTATTACTGTGAGCCAAACATCTGCAAACTGCAGCTAAAAATTGTTATTTATGAATTGAATCACAAAGTAAATGCTGCATATGTACCTGGAACATGACCCATACGAGTCTACATTTGCTTTATAATACTTTATTGCTTTATGAGACCAAAGTTGTGTATCTAGTATTTACAGTCATGCAGTCATACAGCATGGAAATAGAACCTTCAGTTTAACTCCTCCATACTGATGAAGTTTCCCAAACTAAAAGTTGCCTGTGTATGGCCCATACCTCTTTAAACCCTTCCTATTCATGTACCTATCCAAATTTTTTTTTTAATGTTGTAACTGCACCTGCATCTACTACTTCCTCTGGCTATTCATTCCATATATGAGCGGCCCTCTTTGTGGAAAAAATTGTTCTTCATATACCTTTTAAACCTTTCTCCTCTTGTCTTAAAAACATGTTCCCTGGTTTTGAACTCCCCAATCCAAAGGAAAAGAACTTTGCTATGCACCTTATCTATTCCTCTCATGATTTTATAAACCTCTGTAAGGTATCACCCCTCAAACTTCTATATTCCAGTGAAAAAGACCCAGCCTATTCAGCCTCTCCTTATAACTCAAACATTCCAGTCCCAGAATCATCCTGGGAAATCTTTTCTGAACCCTCTCCAATTTAATGATATCCTTCCTATAGTAGGAGAGCAGAACTGTACACAGTACTCCAAAAGTGGCCTCACCAACATCCTGTACAACTTCAGCATGGTATCCAAACTCATGTATTCAATAGTTTGAGCAATGAACTCAAGCGTAGAGAACACCTTCTCTACCATCCTTCTACCTGTGATGCAACTATTAAATAACTATGTACCTGAACCCCCTAGATCTCTCTGTTCAATGGCACTATCCAGGATGCTAAAATTAAGTGTATAAATCCTGCCCTTGTTTGCTTTACCAAAATGCAATAACCATCATTTATAGAGAGTCATAGAGATGTACAGCATGGAAACAGACCCATCGGTCCAACCCATCCATGCCGACCAGATATCCCAACCCAATCTAGTCCCACCTGCCAGCACCCGGCCCATATCCCTCCAAACCCTTCCTATTCATATACCCATCCAAATGCCTCTTAAATGTTGCAATTGTACCAGCCTCCACCACATCCTCTGGAAGCTCATTCCATACACGTACGACCCTCTGCATGAAAAAGTTGCCCCTTAGGTCTCTTTTATATCTTTCCCCTCCCACCTTAAACCTATGCCCTCTAGTTCTGGACTCCCTGACCCCAGGGAAAAGACTTTGTCTATTTATC
>NC_057718.1:75319299-75321804 GCF_004010195.1 Chiloscyllium plagiosum | reverse complement strand
TTCACTATCCTATCTACCTGTGACTCCACTTTCAAGGAGCTACGAACCTGCACATCAAGGTCTCTTTGTTCAGCAACACTCCCTAGGACCTTACCATTAAGTGTATAAATCCTGCTAAGATTTGCTTTCCCAAAATGCAGCATCTCGCATTTATCTGAATTAAACTCCATCTGCTATTTCTCAGCCCATTGGCCCATCTGGTCAATCCTGCTGTAATCTGAGGTTAACCTCTTCACTGTCCACTACACCTCCAATTTTGGTGTCATCTGCATACTTACTAACTGTACCTCTTATGCTCGCATCCAAATCATTTATGTAAATGACAAAAAGTAGAGGGCCCAACACCACCAAATTAAACTCCATCTGGCATTCCTATTGCCCAAATGATCAAGATCTCTTTGTAATCTTAGATAACCTTCTTCACTCTAAACTATACCACCAATTTAGGTGTCATCCACAAACTTACCAACCACATCTCTTAAATTCACTTTCAAATCATTAATATAAAAAAAAACAGTGGACCCGGCCTTGAGCCCCGTGGAACAGCACTGGTCATGGTCCTCCAGTCCGAAAAACAACCTTCTACCATTACTTTCAAGCAAATTTTGTAGTCAGTTTGCAAGCTCTCCCTGAACCCCATGCGATTTTACTCTATTAATCAGTAGACCATGTCAAAAGGCTTTACTAAAGTCCATACAGGCAATGTCTACCACTCTGCCCTCATTAATCTTTTGGTTACATTCTCAAAAAAATCAAAATAGTTTGTGAGACATGATTTCCCATGCACAAAGCCACACTGACTATCCCTAATCTGTCCTTGCCTCTCCAAATGCATATAAACCCCAACAGTCAGAACCCCTTCAATAACTTAACAACCACTGATGTCAGACTAACCGGCCAACAGTTCTCAAGCTTCTCCTTACAGCCTTCTTTCAATAAAGGCATAACATTAGCCACCCTCCTATCCTCTGACACCTCTCCCACGGCTGTAGATGATACAAAAATCTGTTTTAGGGGCCCTGCACTTCCCACAACTTCCTAGGATATGCTTGATCAAGTCTTGGAGATTTATCCACCCTTATGTTTTTTAACACCTCCAATAGCTCTTCTTCTGTAATGTGGACTATTTTCAAGATATCAGTATTTATTTCTACATGTTCCATAGCCTCCAATTCTTTCTCCACAGTAAAAACTGATGAATTGGTGCTTGCCAAATTGTTTTATGTAAGGTAGTGATTATTTTGAAGAAGGTTTTGGCAAACGATTCAATAAGATTCTTGATTGTATGCTTTTCACCCTTTCTACTCAAGTCTGAGTTTTCATATAGAACATAGAACATAGAAAAATACAGCACAATACAGGCCCTTTGGCCCTCGATGTTGCACCGATCCAAGCCTACGTAACCTACACTAGCCCACTATCCTCCATATGCCTATCCAATGCCCGCTTAAATGCCCATAAAGAGGGAGAGTCCACCACTGCTACTTGGAGGGCATTCCATGAACTCACAACTCACTGAGTAAAGAATCTACCCCTAACATCTGTCCTATACCTGACACCCCTTAATTTAAAGCTATGCCCCCTCGTAATAGCTGACTCCATACGTGGAAAATGATTCTCATGGCCAACCCTATCTAAACCCCTAATCATTTTGTACACCTCTAGCAAGTCACCCCTAAACCTTCTTTTCTCCAATGAAAACAGCCCCAAGTGCCTCAGCCTTTCCTCATACGATCTTCCTACCATACCAGGCAACATCCTGGTAAACCTCCTCTGCAACCGTTCCAGTGTCTCCACATCTTTCCTATAGTATGGCGACCAAAACTGCACACAATACTCCAGATGCGGCCGCACCAGAGTCTTATACAACTGGCAACTTTCAGAGATCTGTGTACATGGACACCAAGATCCCTCTGCTCATCCACACTACCAAGTATCCGACCATTAGCCCAGTACCCCGTCTTTTTGTTACTCTTACCAAAGTGAATTACCTCACACTTACCTACATTGAACTCCATTTGCCACCTTTCTGCCCAGCTCTGCAACTTATCTATATCTGGCTGTAACCTGACATATCCTTCCTCACTGTCAACAACTCCACCGACTTTCGTATCATCCGCAAACTTGCTCACCCAACTTTCTAACCCCTCCTCCAGGTCATTTATAAAAATGACAAACAGCAATGGTCCCAAAACAGATCCTTGCGGAACACAGCTAGTGACGGCACTCCATGAAGAAACTTTGCCATCAACTACTACCCTCTGTCTTCTTCCAGCCAACCAACTCCTAATCCAAACCTCCAACTCACCCCCAATGCCATATCTCCGTATTTTCTGCAGTAGCCTACCATGGGGAACCTTATCAAACGCCTTACTAAAATCCATATATACCACATCTACCGCTTTCCCCTCATCAACCTCCTTCGTCACCTTTTCAAAGAATTCAATAAGGTTTGTGAGGCACGACCTGCCCTTCACAAAACCATGCTGACTATCCTTGATCAAA
>NC_057718.1:75305281-75317561 GCF_004010195.1 Chiloscyllium plagiosum | reverse complement strand
CTGCAACAGCCACTCCTGTCCCTGTTCTACCCATGTCTCCGTAATAGCCACAACATCGAAGTCCCAGGTACCAACCCACGCTGCAAGTTCACCTACCTTATTTCGTATACTTCTTGCATTGAAGTATTCACACTTCAAGCCACTTTCCTGTTTACAGACACCCTCCTTGGAAATTATTGCCATGTTCCTAACCTCCCTACACTCCAGTTCCTGCACCCTAAAGCTACAGTCTGGGTTCCCATGCCCCTGCAGAGTTAGTTTAAACTCCCCCCAAGAGCACTAGCAAACCTCCCAACAAGGATACTGGTGCCCCTTAGGTTCAGGTGTAGACCATCCTGTTTATAGAGGTCCCACCGTCCCCAGGAAGAACCCCAGTTATCCAAAAACCGGAATCCCTCCCTCCTGCACCATCCCTGTAGCCACGCATTTAACTGTTCTCTCTCCCTATTCCTCGACTCTCTATCACGTGGCACGGGTAACAAACCAGAGACAACAACTCTGTTCGTTCTAACTCTGAGCTTCCAACCTAGCTCCCTGAAAGCCTGTCTAACATCCTCTGCACTCCTCCTACCTATGTCGTTGGTGCCAATGTGGACCACGACTTCGGGCTGCTCCCCCTTCCCCTCCAGGACCCGGAAAACACGATCAGAGACGTCACGTACCCTTGCACCTGGGAGGCAACATACCAAACGTGTGTCTCTCTCGTTCCCACAAAACCGCCTATCTGTGCCGCGAACTATCGAGTCCCCAATTACTATTGCTCTGCTCTTCTTCACCCTTCCCTTCTGAGTAACGGGGACAGGCTCCGTGCCAGAGGCCTGAACCCCATTGCTTACCCCTGGTAAGTCGTCCCCCCCACAAGTATCCAAAACGGTATACTTGTTCTTGAGGGGAACGGCCGCAGGGGGTCCCTGAACTGGCTGCTTCCTCCCAGTCCCCCTCACTGTCACCCATCTGTTTGCAATCTTTGGAGTTACTACTTCCCTAAAGATCCGATCTATGATCCCCTCTGCCTCCCGAATGATCCTAAGTTCATCCAACCCAGCTCCAGTTCCCTACCACGGACTTGGAGGAGCTGGAGATGGGTGCACTTCCTGCAAGTGTAATCAGCAGGGACGACCATGGCATCCCTCACCTCAAACATGTTACAAGAGGAACATTGCACTGCCTTCACTGCCATCCCTCTAAAAGTAACCTTTTAAAAAAAAACTAGGTCTAAAGAATAGAACAAGCAAAATGCAGCACTTACCTACTTACCACAATGAGTCTTATTATTAGGTTCGAGGAGGAGGGAGGGTGGGAGGCACTACCTCTGTAGTGCCTCGGGTTTCTCTCCTGCGTGCTTTTATAGGAAAAAAACCTACCCAGGTAAGCTTGCGCTACACCAGCTTCCAGCTGCCCCTCTGGTCGCCGTCACTTCCCCCTGCTGCTCCCACTCTTTCTGTGAAGAGATTATGGTGATAAGATTTTGTGCTGCGATGTTTCCTTTACTTCATCTGCACTGAAACATCGAGTATTTCTTTGTCCTGGTCACTCCTTCACTTCCTTTAGTTATTAAATATCTTAAATGTATCCAATCTGGTAAAATGTTATACTTATTGACAATATGGTGAAGAACAAAAATATTTTCCTCTTATAGAACATCAAACATTTACAGTCCAAATATAAGTTGGAATATTAAAAATAGGCTAGGAGGTTGGAAGAGGCATATATTAGGGAGGGAAAAGGTAGAGTGGAATATTGCCTCCAATTTAGCCAGGGGTGGAATCAATCAGGGCAACTTCCTGCCTGAAGGCAAATTGAGACTCTGAAGTGGCCAATTAAGGACCATTTAAGAACATTACAGTAAGTCCCCATTTAACATTGACTCATTTAACACTTTCATTTTAACTTTGTTAATTAAATTGTGTAAATTTATCCATTTGCCAGTTTCACTTTACATCATTTGTCACAACATACCTGCACACATCATCCTCCGTTCAGTGCTTTCACTCACTCACTGTCCACTTTCCCCTGTTTCTGCTTTCACTTCTGACTTTGACTCTTACCCTTGGAACTGATCCTCGTAGCACACCTTGCTTTAATTTCCGCCCTTGCTGTCTGACATCATTCCCCTCCATCTTCATCTCAGATGATTGCTCTTACCTTAAGCTCTACTGTCCCCTTTTCTTCTCATGGCTTTGGTCCTCACTCCCTTTCTGAATTCATACTGAAGTCCTGGCTGTCATTGAATGGCAAAAATTTGTCAGTGCTGGTAGTCCTGGAACTTCAGCTGAAAGCTACACTAATAACTTCTGCCATTAGATGAAACCTGATCAGTCTAAGAGTACTGAGTGTTTTGTTTTGTTTTATATATATATATATTTATTTTATATTTCATGATGACTTTTATTTTGCTAGTTATTTCAGCTAAAATGCAAGTACTATTTATGGTATTATATTTCAACTCATGCATTCCTTTTTTTTGGGAAGAAATTACCTAAGGAACCTAATTCTGACTTCAACATTGATACTTCTGCGAGTTCATGATTCACTTAAAGTTGTTTTCCATAAAGTTGGGATCTTCAGGAATGCTGCTACTGGTATTGAATGAGCAATTGTAGATCTGGTTATTTTTAATGAGGGTCAAACTGAACGGATTCAGTTTTGTTAATTTTACATTGCAGGTTCATTGCAGGTTCAGAGGCTCATTCACCAGTTGATACTGAGGGAGGAGAATGTGCAGAATTGTGATCTGGTTAGAAATAGGCATTATTACAATAAGCACTCCCATTTACATAGCATAATTTTGGAACTAAAATCCTCAAGTGATTTGCTTAACAATTAACATACATTTGAATATAATCTCAAACGTCCTGAGGAATTGACACTAGAAAAGAAATAGAAATTGCAATGGATAGAGTCATGGAATACATCTGGTGGTACCATGTACTTGCAAAAGGATATGACGGTATGTAGGTACACTGTTATGTTAGCACAAGATGATTCAATTGTATATTTTTAAACCTAAGAGTTTAGTTAAAACTAGTAATTATTTAACTCTATAATCATTGTCCATTATCTGAAAACAATGAATAACATTCAGTAGCATTGGGTAAAATGAGGAGAAAGCAATGATGCTGCATGGTTTGATTGTTACCACGGGCTTTTTAAGAGTGCCAAAGTGGCAATATTACAAACTTTGTACTTCACTCATTCGAGTGCACGTGACAGTAGAGGTTAATTCAATTCAATTCAATTAATGCTAAGCATGAACATTTAATTGACCTCTACTCACTTAATGGGTTAAGTAGCATGGGAGAAATTTCAAATTAATGCCTTTCGCACTTGCATGCCATCAACTGATTGTATAATTTCAAAGCCATGAGGAATATTAAACATTCTGAAGTTTGTAACACTTGAAAATTACAGTGGCCTACTTTGTATACAACAGTTCAGTCAAGAGGGTACTTTCCACTTCAGTCAAATGCTTTTATGTGACAGACATACTCTCGGAATTATTGCAGTTTTATTTTAGCCACTCGTGAAACCTTACAACACTCCTATTAGGGCCAGGAGCCATCTGTAGATTTTCTGTATGAAGCAAACACAAAGCTCATTATAAGCAGCAAGATTAGAATCGACAGCTTGTCAGATAAATGTCTGATTCCCACAGAAATCTCTCACCACGTTTGAGAATTTTTAAATTATAAATTAGTTTTCTGAGTGAGGGAGTCTACTTGCCCATTTATTCCTGATCACTTTAGCTTAGTTTTTTGAATGTCTCTTGAGATCTGGATGTTAAGTGCAAACTAATTATGTTTAATTAGTCAGGAAATGGGCATTAACCGTGGATGTATTTTCACCCCTGAAAATAATGGGAATGGGAATGGGAAGGTCCAGTTTTTTTCTGTATGTTATCGGTTTTAGCATGGATATATTTTTACCTTGTTGCTGAAAGTCAGCCTGGTTGACAGGCTTATTTTCTTGTGGTTCAATTTGTAGCTCTGTCACCTCAGAGTCAGAATTTCAACTTCAAGAACTTTCCCTAAGGTGCTGCCTTGTGCTGTTCTGATGAAATGTTTAAATTAAAGCTTCCCTCTTTTTATACTATATGACAGACATATGACATCCCATTTCTAAGAATATCTCCAGCATCCAGGTCAATGTTGGCCTTTAACACAGAAACAAATTATCCACTTATTATCATATTGCAGTTTCTGTGAGCTTATTGATTGCACATTAACTGCCATGTATTTCACAGACCATAAAGCATGTTGGGACATCTTGAGATGGTGTTGAAAAATGTGGTGCTGGAAAAACACAACAGGCCAAGCAGCATCCGAGGAGCAGGAGAATCGATGTTTCGGGCATAAGCCCTTCTTCAGGATTCGTCAGGATTTTCAACTCTGGTACTCCAGCATCTGCAGTCCTCACTTTCTCCTAGTACATCTTGAGATGGTACAAAGTATCACACACAGTAAATGTGAATCTTTCTTTTCCTGGTCACAGATTGACTGAAGCTGAGGTTTTGAGAACCCAAAGCTGCCATGCTGGTGATTAACTAGCTCAAAGCAGGCAACCAATTAATCTTTACTTTCTGTCACTCTTCACTGCCTGTTAGAGCGTTAGCTTTTAATGTATGTGAATGTCCACTGGAATCTGAATGTTCATTACATGTTAATTGTGTTTAGTTGTTATGTAAATGTTACATACTTTATATTTCAAATATATGCAGAGATGACATGGATTGGGATCTAATTCTTGAAGGTACAGGAGGTTAAGGAATGACAAAGTAGGGAAAGGGTTGAGGGATGGCTCTCAGTGAACAATGGTGTTACCACAATAGAGATGATAAACCCAAGTTGAGGAAACTGAGATGTGAAAATAGTTAGATAGATGGGAGAAATGAGAAAAGTAAGAAGTCACTTGTCGGAGTGGTGTATAAATCCCATAAAAGCAACCACAGAGTAAATGGAATTTAAAGGAAAATATAATAACAGATGGTCAGAAAGGTCTGGTGGTAAGTGTGGATAATTTTAATTTGCAAATTGGCTATAAAAAATTAGATTGTCAAAGGTAGCATAGAGACATGAAAGGTAGACTCAAACTTTAAGCAAAAAAAAATATGGTTGTGTATAGATAGGTAGCTGGTCAGGGATTAGACAGAATATGACAGCAAGTACGGACAAAAAAATTGATAAACAAGGAAAATTATGGCATGACAGAAAGCTAGCCAGGAATACTAAATCAGATTGTAAGAGTTTCTATAAATATTTAAAGAAGACAAGAGTTAATAAAATGAGGATTGATCTTACAGAAATGGAGAATTAATAATGAAAAATAAGGAAATGGTAGATTAATTGAACAGATATTTTGCATCACTGTACACCAAAGTGAATACAAGTATCATTCCAAAAACAGCAATAAACCAGAAATGAGGAGGATGACAAACTCAAGAAAATCACAATCACTAAACAAGTTGGAGATACAAGCTGAAACATGCCCAGGACCTGACAGGCTTCATCAAAGAGGCATAAACAAAATGGTTTGTGAGATATTTGATGCATTGGTTTTCATTTTTCAAATATTCAGGAACAAATCTGTTGTACATGTTAGAAGCTATGATCAGAGAGTTTATAACAGTGTACTTGGATATGTTCAAGGAAATCAGGCACAGTCAGAATGATTTTATGAAAGAGAAATCTGTTTTATCAATCTATTGGAGTTCTTTGAGGAGGTAGCACATGCTGTGGATAAAGGGGAACTGGTATTTGCACTGTGTTTACATGTCAAGAAGGCATTTAACAAGTTACTACATCAAAACATAATGAAGAAAATAAAAGCTAATAGTACAAGGGGCAACACATTAGTATGGATAGAATGTTGGTTAGTAACAGGGAACAGAGAGTGGGTTCAAATGGGTCTCTTTGTCAGGTTGGCAAGATGTAGCAAGTGGTGTGCCACAAGGATTGGTGCTGGAACCTCAATTGTTTTCAATATATAAATGACTTAGATGAAAGAAAAGAAAGCTTGGTTTCCAATTTTGTTGATGACAAAGATGGGTAAAAACGTAAATTGTGAGGAGGACACAAGGATGTTACAAAAAGATATCAATAGGCCAAGTGAGTGGGTAAGAAGGTGGCAAATGAAATATAATGTGAGAAATTATAACATCACCCATTTTGACAAGAAGAATAAAAAATAATTATAATATCTAAATGGTGAGAGATTGCAGAGCTCTGAGATGCAATGGCAGCTCTATGTCCTTGTGCACCAATTATGAAAGGTTAGCATACAAGTACAGCAAATAATTAGAAAGGCAATAGAATTTTATCCTTTATCATGAGGGAGATTAAATATACATGGAGGAAGACTATGCTTCAGTTAGACAGGGCACTGGTGGCATTGTGTCTGTAATACTGGTATACTTGGAGATTTTATTGATGCAAATGCATTGGAGGCAGTTCAGAGAAGGTTTGTGAGACTAGTAACTTGGGAATAAGCTTGATATCTGATGAAGAACAGTTGGATAGACTAAACTTATATCTGCTGAAAATTAGAAAACTAAGAGACATCTTGATTTTAACATATAAAATATTGAAAGGTCTTGACGGAGAATATTTTGTGAGAATCAAAAGTTTGTTTATAAAGAGGGATCACCCAATTAACACAGAGATTAGCTGCATTTTTTTCTCTGAGAGTCATGACTGTTTGGAAGTCTCTTCACGAAAAGATGGTGATTGCATGTCCTTGAATACTTTTAAGGTAGTGTAGGTAGATTCTTGTGAAGCAACACGTGAAAGATTATCAGGATAGGTGGGAATGCAGATTTGAGGCTACAGTCGAATCAGCCATTATCTTAATGAATGTCCCCCTGCTTCTGATTCATATGTTTATATGCTCAGATGATATTCGTTTTTTGTGCTTTTAACATGTGTTATTTACAATATTTTAAAAGGAATGGGGGGAGGTAAAAGAGGTGGAGGAGTTGGCATTGCTAATCAGGGATAGTATCACAGCTGCAGAAGGGGAGGTCATCAAGGAGGGTTTGTCTACAGAGTCAGTATGGGTGGAAGTCTGAAATAGGAAAGGAGCAGTCACTTCATTGGGAGTTTTCTACAGATTCTCAATGAGCAACAGAGACACAGAACAGCAGACTTGGAGGCAGATTTTGGAAAGGTGCAGAAGTAACAGGGTTGTTGTCATGGGTTACTTTAATTTCCCTAATATTGATTGGAACCTCCTTAGTTCAAATAGTTTGGATGGAGCAAGTGTGTCCAGGAAGGGTCCTGCCCTCACCATGTAGATAGGCTGACTAGAGGGGAGGCCATATTGGATTTGGTGCTTGGCAACAAACCTTGTCAGGAGACCGACAGCATTTTGGTGATAATGATCACAACTCCCTGACCTTTACTATAGTCATGGAGAGGGATAGGAGCAGACAGTATGTGAAAGTATTTAATTAGTTGGAGAGGGGGGGGGATTACAATGCTATTAGGCAGGAAATAGGGTTCCAAAATTGGGACCAGATGTTCTCAGAGAAATGCACAACAGGAATGTGGAGGTTGTTTAGGGAGCACTTGCTGATCGTGCTGGATAGGTTTGTCCCACTGAAGCAAGGGAGGGATGGTAGGGTGAAGGAGCCTTGGGTGACACGAGATGTGGATCATTTAGTCAAGAGGAAGAAGAAAGTTGACTTAATGTCAAGGAGGCAAGGATCAAACAGAGCTCTAGAGGGTTACAAGGCAGCCAGGAAAGAACTGAAGAATGGACTCAGGAGAGCTGGAAGGGGGCATGAAAAAGCTTTAGTGGGTAGGATTAAGGAAAACCCTAAGGCATTCTACACTTAGTGAGGAACAAGAGGATGGCCAGAGTGAGAGTTGGACCATGCTGGAGTTGGAGAAGGTTGGGGATATCCTTAATGAATACTTTGCTTCAGTATTCACTACTGAGAGGGATCTTGATGTTTGTGATGACAGCACAAAGCAGACTGACATGTTCAAATAGATTGATGTTAAGAAGGAGGTTGTGCTGATAATTTTGAAATGCGTAATGATAGGTAAGTCCCTGGGCCAGACGGGATACGCCCAAGGTCACTACAGGAAGTGAAGGAAGAGATTGTGTGCCTTTGGCGATGATCTTTGCTTCCTCACTGTCCACTGGAGTAGTGCCAGATGATTGGAGGGTGGCAAATGTTATTGCTTTGTTCAAGAAAGCGAATAGGAATAATCCTGGGAACTATAAACCAATCAGTCTTATGCAAATTATTAGAACATGGAACATTACAGCTCAGTACAGGCCCTTTGCCCTTCGATGTTGCGCCAAACTGTGAACCAATCTGAAGCCCATCTAACCTACACTATTCCATTATTATCCATATGTTTATCCAATGACCATTTAAATGCCCTTAAAGTTGGTAAGTCTATTACTGTTGCAGGCAGGACACTCCACGCCTTTATTACTCACTGAGTAAAGAACCCACCTCTGACATCTGTCCCATATCTATCACCCTTCAATTTAAAGCTACCTTGTGCTAGCCATCACCATCTGAGGAAAAGAATCTCACTATCTACCTATCTAATCCTCTGATCACCTTATATGTCTCTATTAAGTCACTTCTTAATCTTCTTTGCTCTAACAATAACAGCCTCAAATCCCTCAGCCTTTCCTCATAAGACCTTCCCTCCATAAGACCTCCTAACATCCTGGTAAATCTCCTTTGTACCCGTTCCAATGCTTCCACATCTTTCCTATAATGCGGCAGTATATGCAATAATCGAAGTACGGCCGCATCAGAGTTTTGTACAGCTGCAACACAACCTCATGGCTCTGAAACTCAATCCCTCTACCAATAAAAGCCAATACACCATATGCCTTCTTGACAACCCTATCAACCTGGGTGGCAACTTTCCGGGATCAACGCAAATGGACGCACATCTCTCTGATCATCCACACTACCAAGAACCATTAGGCCAGTACTCTGTATTCGTGTTACTCCTTCCAAAGTGAATCACTTCACACTTTTCTGCATTGAGCTCCATTTGCCAACTCTCAGCCCAGCTCTGCAGCCTTTCTGTGTCCCCCTGTAACCTGCAACATCCTTTTGTACTATCCACAATTCCACCAACTTTAGTATCATCTGCAAATTTACTAATCCATCCTCCTATGGCTTCTTTCAGGTAATTTCTAAAAATGACAATCAGCAGTGGCCCCAAAACAGATCCTTGAGGTATACTACTAGTAACTAAACTCCAGGATGAACTTTTCCCATCAACCACGACACTCTGACTTCTTTCAACTAGCCAAAGTCTGATCCAAATCGCTAAATCACCCTCAATCCCATGCCTCTGTATTTTCTATAATAGCCTACCATGGGGAACCTTATCAAATGCTTTACTGAAATCCATGTGCACAACATCAACAGCTTTACCCTCTTCCACCTGCTTACTCACTTTTTCAAAGAACTCAATAAGGTTTGTGAGGCACGACCTACCCTTCACAAAACTGTGTTGACAATCCTTAATCAACTTATTACTTTCGAGATGTTTAAAAATCCTATCTCTTATAATTATTTCTAACACTTTACCCACAACCAAAGTAAGGCACACTGGTCTATAATTACCAGGATTGTCTCTACTCCCCTTCTTGAACAAGGGGACAATATTTGTTATCCTCCAGGCTTCTGGCACTATTCCTATAGACAATGATGACATAAAGATCAAAGCCAAAGATTCTTCAATCTTCTCCCTAGTTTCCCAGAGAATCCTAGGAGAAATCCCATCCAGCCCAGGGGACTTATCTATTTCCACTCTTCCAGAATTGCTAACAACTCCTCCTTATGAACCTCAATCTCATCTATCCTATCTCCTATTAAGTCACTTCTTAATCTTCTTTGCTCTAACAATAACAGCCTCAAATCCCTCAGCCTTTCCTCATAAGACCTTCCCTCCATAAGACCTCCTAACATCCTGGTAAATCTCCTTTGTACCCGTTCCAATGCTTCCACATCTTTCCTATAATGCGGCAGTATATGCAATAATCGAAGTACGGCCGCATCAGAGTTTTGTACAGCTGCAACACAACCTCATGGCTCTGAAACTCAATCCCTCTTATGGCGAGATAGCCTCGCCTATCTCCTTGGACTCCACACACAACTTCCCACTACTGTCCTTGGCTGGCCCTAATCTTACTCTAGTCATTCTTTTATTCCTGACATACCGAAAGAAAGTTTTAGAGTTTGCCTTGATCCTACCTGCCAAAGACTTCTCATGTCTCCTCCTGGCTCTTCTTAGCTCTCCCTTTAGATCCTTCCTGGCTAACTTGTATCTCGCAAGTGACCTCGCTGAGCCTTCTCGCCTCATCTTTACATCAACCACATTCTTTCTCTTGACAAGAGATTCAACTTCTTTAGTAAACCACGACCCCCTCACTTGACCACTTCCTCCCTACCTGACAGGTACATATTTATCAAGGACACGCAGTAGCTGTTCCTTGAACAAGCTCTACACTTCAGTTGTGCCCATCCCCTTCAGTTTCCTTCCTCATTCTATGCATCCTAAATCTTGCCTTATCACCTTATAATTGCCTTTTCCCCAGCTGTAACCCTTGCCCTGTGGTATTTCCTATCCCTTTCCATTGCTAAAGTAAACGTAATTGAATTGTGGTCACTATCACCAAAATGCTCACTTACCTCCAAATCTATCACCTGGCCGGGTTCATTACCCAGTACCAAATCCAATGTGTTTTTGCCTCTTGTTGACCTATCTACATTCTGTGTCAGGAAACCCTACTGCACAAATTGGACAAAATCTAACCCATCCAAATTACTGAAACTATAGCATTTCCAGTCAATATTTGGAAAATTAAAGTCCCCCATAACAACTATTGTGTTACTTTCGCTCTGATCCAGAATCATCTTTGCAATCCTTTCCTCTACATCTCTGGAACTCTTTGGAGGCCTATAGAAAACACCCAACAGTGTTACCCCTCCTTTCCTGTTTCTAACCTCAACCATATTACCTCAGTAGATGAGTCCTCATCAAACGTTCTTTCTGCCACCTTAATAGTGTACTGGACTAACAATGCCACACCTCCCCCTCTTTCACCACATTTCCTGGTCTTACTGAGACAGCTAAACCTCTGAACCTGCAACAACCATTCCTGTCCCTGCTCTATCAATGTCTCCGAAATGGTCCCAATATTGAAGTCCCAGGTACTACCCCATGCTGCAAGTTCACCCACCTTATTCCAGATGCTCCTGGCATTGAAGTAGAAACACTTCAAACCATCTTCCTGTTTGCCAGTACACTCCTGTGACTTTAAATCTTATTTATGACCTCACTACTCTTAAACTCCTATACACTGGAGCTACAATTCAGGTTTCCATCCCCCTGCTGAATTAGTTTAAACCTTCCAGAAGAGCATTAGCAAACTTGCCCCCCACCCCGGATAGTAGTACCCCTCTGATTCAGGTGGAGACCATCCTATTTGTAGAGGTCCCATCTACCCCAGAATGGGCCTTAATTATCCAGTTATCTGAATCCCTCCCTCCTGCACCATTCCTGAAGCCATGCGTTCAACTCCTCTTTCTCCCTATTCCTCACCTCGCTAGCACGTTGGCACAGGTAACAAACCAGAGATAACAACTCTGTTTGTTCTAGCTTTAAACTTCCATCCCAGCTCCCTGCATTTCTGCCTTACATTCCCATCCCTTAACCTACCTATGCCATTGCTGCCTACGTGGACCACAACTTGGGGCTATTCCCCTCCCTCTTCAGGATCCCAAAAACATGATCCGAGAAATTACGGAAGCAACAGAAGCAACGGAAGCGAGTCTCCCTCCTTCCCACAGAAACTCCTATCTGTCCCCCTAACTATGGAGTCCCAATGACTAATGCTCTACTCTCCTCCCCACCTTCCCTTCTAAGCAACAGGAACAGATTCTGTATCAGAGATCTGTACCCCATTACTTACCCCTGGTAAGTCCCACCCCCCAACAGTATCCAAAATGGTATATTTGTTAATGAGTCATAGAGTCATAGAGTCATGGAGATGTACAGCATGGAAACAGATCCTTCGATCCAACCCGTCCATGCTGGCCAGATATCCCAACCCAATCTAGTCCCACCTGCCAGCACCCGGCCCATATCCCTCCAAACCCTTCCCAACCATATACCCATCCAAATGCCTTTTAAATATTGCAATTGTACCAACCTCCACCACTTCCTCTGGCAGTTCATTCCATACACGTATCACCCTCAGCATGAAAAAGTTGCCCCTTAGGTCTCTTTTATATCTT
>NC_057718.1:75300542-75304808 GCF_004010195.1 Chiloscyllium plagiosum | reverse complement strand
CCAGCACCGATCCTTGTGGCACTCCACTGGTCACAGGCCTCCAGTCTGAAAAACAACCTCCACCACCACCCTGTCTTCTACCTTTGAGCCAGTTCTGTATCCAAATGGCTAGTTCTCCCTGTATTCCATGAGATCTAACCATGCTAATCAGTCTCCCATGAGGAACCTTGTCGAACACCTTACTGAAATCCATATAGATCATATCTACTGCTCTGCCCTCATCATCCTCTTTGTTACGTCTTCAAAAAACTCAATCAAGTTTGTGAGACATGATGTCCCACGCACAAAGCCATGTTGACTATCCCTGCACTGTCTGCCTGTTTCCTTTCCATCCCCTGACTGTAACCCACCTATCTTCTTCCTATACCTGAGGTGTGACTACCTCCCTGTAACTCTTCTCAATTATGCCCTCTGCCTCCCAAATAATTTGAAGTTCATCCAGCTCCAGCTCCTTTTCCCTAACACCAATTCCAAGGAGCTGGAGTTGGGTGCACTTCCCGCAGATTAAGTCAGCAGGGACACTAGTGGTGACCATTGCCTCCCGCATTCTACAGGAGGAAGATGGGTTAATAAGGTTGTCAATGACACAAAGATTTGTGGAGTGGTGGATAGTGTGGAGGGTTGTTGTAGGTTGCAATGGGCTATTGACAAGTTGCAGAACTGGGCTGTGAAGTGGCAGATGGACTTCAACCTGGAAAAGTGTGAGGTGAATCATTTTGGAAGGTCGAATTTGAATACAGGGTTAAAGGCAGAATTCTTGGCAGTGTGGAGGAACAGAAGCATCTTGGGGCTATGTCCATAGATCCCTCAAAGTTGCCACCCAAGTTGACAGAGTTGTTAAGAAGGCATATGGTGTGTTGGCTTTCATTAGCAGGGGGATTGAATTTAAGAGCTGCGAGGTTATGCTGCAGCTCTATAAAGCCCTTGTTAGAACACACTTGGAATATTGTGCTCAGTTCTGTTCACCTCATTATAGGAAAGATTGGAAGCTTTAGAGAGGGTGCAGAGGAGATTTGTCAGGATACTGCCTGGACTGGAGGGCATGTCTTATGAAGATAGGTTGAGGGAGCTCGGGCTTTTCTCATTGGAGCGAAAAGGATGAGAGGTGACTTGATAGAGGTTTACACGATGATGAGCGGCATAGATAGAGTGGATAGCCAGAAACTCTTTCCCAGGGTGGAAATGGCTATCATGAGGAGGCATAATTGTAAGGTGTTTGGAGGAAGGTTTAGGGGAGATGTCAGAGATCGGTTCTTTACACAGAGAACGGTAAGTGCATGGAATGTACTGCCAGCAATGGTGGTAGTAGACTTAAATACATTAGGGACATTTAAGTGATTCTTGAGTAGGCACATGGAAGATAGTACAATGAAAGGTACATAGTTTAGTTTGATCTTAAAGTAGGATAAAAGGTTGACACAACATCAAGAGCTGAAGGGACTGTACGGTACTATACTGTTCTATGTCTTATGTTCTTTATTCTCTGTTCCACTCCATGCTTCAGCTCCAGCTTCTGCTTCCTGGTCTTTCTACAGTTTCTTTCTATCTGAGTTCACATCCATGCTTACCCAATCAAGCACAGTTAACATTGATAGTAAGCATACATATTATCATACACTACCAAGTGAACATTATTGTAAGCAAATGGTGGATATTAACAGTAAATTCATCTGTGCATGTATTAGTAGAATTGCTTATTTGAAATCTGTAACTGAGTATCTAGGTGCTTATAAAATTAAAAGTGTTCCAAGATTAGCTCAAACTATCTCCTAAATTGACTCATTTTCTGGATCAACACTGGAGCCCATCTTGGGAGAAAGTGGAGGAAGAAGAGGAGAAGAAAACACAAAAGAAAGAGGAGGAAGGAAGGTGAACACATTCATGACAAGAACTGGATGAAATAAAAATGACTGTGTTGGGATCACAGCTTAGTTCAGATGAACTTGCTGACAATAATATGGTCCCACTGTTCCCTGAACCTCTTCCATTTTAATCTCTTACCAAAATTCTCTTGGCTAACATTATTTATTATTGAAAGGGTACAGATGGAGTGCCAGTGGTGAGAGTGGCAGTGGTTAATGCTGCCATTTTGAGAAAGGATAACAGATATATGCTCTTGAGTGTCACCACTATTCACATAGCATATCCTTCAACCATCTTCACAGTCTCCAGGAACACAGGTTACTGGATTGCTGTGAGAACTGTTACACACCATTAATCAGTCAGATTTGCTTCCATGTTGGCAGAAGCCAAGGATTTCTGAACTGAATTGAATTGAATTGAATTTATTGTCATGTGTACCGAGGCACAGTGAAAAGCTTTGTCTTATGAGCAATACAGGCAGATCACATAGTTAAATGGCATAGATGAGTAAACAATAGGCAAACAGCATCAAAAATAAAACACAGGTAGAGGCAAATGTTAAGAGTTTGTGAGTCCATTCAGTATTCTAACAACAGTAGGGTAGAGACTGTTGCGAAACCAGCCGGTGTATGTGTGTGTGTTTAAGCTTCTGTACCTTCTCCCCAATGGTAGAGGTTGTAGAAAAACATTGCCGAGGTGGGATGGATCTTTGAGAATGCTGGCAGCCTTTCCTTGACAGCGGGCCTGGTAGATGGATTCTATAGTTGGAAGGTTGGCCTTTGTGATTGTCTGCGCTGAGTTCACCACTCTCTGTAACCGCTTTCACCATACCAGGTAGTGACCTCTGTCTAAGTTTCCATTGCAAACTGATATAATGGATGCATTCCACATGCCATACAGTGGAAGCTGAGACAGAGGACAGGAAATACTCAATGGGTCAATCTGTCAGTGTTCTTTGGGAGGTGCCTAAGTTCCATGCTTGAAAGGGCGGATCTCAACTCTGCATACTGCCCTGTACCACCGTGGAGCTAGATATTTCCACACTTCTATCAGTGAGCGGAGGGTTATATGGCAGGTTCTGTTAACATGCCAAATATCCCAGAATGCAACATTATCATCAGTCCACTTCAAGAGGTCTTTTTCTGAGGCCCGTGCTGCAGAAATGGTGTTCAACTTCACATCAGATGACCTATATCCCTATTCTGGCAGTGGTTCTGTGTCCAGTAACTTATCATGTGAAGTCTCAACTCAGTGCTACCCTTTAAGGCAATGCAGTACATTAACCATTTTTGCCACATGCTCACATTGCCTCGTGAGGCTCAGCCTTGAGGGTGTCTTGCCCGTACCCATTGTCGCCCCATGCAAACAGAATCTCTTTTTATCTGTCTATGCCTCTAACCAGTGCATTCAGGACAGAATATGAAAGGCAGATGCTTTCTTTGACTCCTATTGTGCCATCTCCATTCTCCCTCACTTCCAAACTGATGATTCTGACAACTGATCCCGGAATTGAGTGTCATCTTTGTTTCACATTTATTGCTCTGCACTTTGTAGCTTTTTCTTTAACATGGTTCAGTACAATTGCTCCAAATGTTTCCCTCCACCTTCCTGTCATGAAATAGTGGTTATCTTGATGTTTCTGTCAATGTGTTCAGATGATACTCTTCACCAAACTTTATCACATTCAAAACTGAGCCTGCAAATGATAGTTTGATGAAAATGATAAACTTGATGAATTTTGTTTCACGAGGCAAAGTCAATGACAAAATCTTATAGGAGGCTGAACAATATAGGCCAAGGCTAGAAATTTGGGAGAATTGAATGAGAATTCCATGGAGGCCTGTCTTGACAATGGGAATGACAAGTCATATTTCTCATCACGTTTCTCAGGTGAGATGAGATGTTTGCTAGAAAACAGTGAGATGACTATTACTAGAGATAGTTGATTAGTTAAAAATTACACAACACCAGGTTATAGTCCAACAGGTTTAATAGGAAGCACACTAGCTTTCGGAGCAAAGCTCCTTCATCAGGTGATTGTGGAGGGCTCAATCCTAACACAGAATTTATAGCAAAAATTTACAGTGTGATGTAACTGAAATTATACATTGAAAAATTGATTGTCTGTTAAGCCTTTCATCTGTTAGGATACAGTGATAGTTTCACTTCTTTCAGGTGTAAATCACAAATCCTTTTTTTAAAAAAGTTGCATTCTCGGGTTAGCTGTTATCAATGGTGATAGCGAGACAATATGTTGAAGGTACTGTGAATCCTCTTGCAAGGATGCCTGCCTTGAAGACATTTTCCTCCTCTCTCTACAAGAATCTCAGGGAGTCCCTCTCCCATTGCAACTTCCAGGTCCTACCTGCCTATCTTCTTTTCCACCTATCCACTCCACCCTCC
>NC_057718.1:75286518-75298772 GCF_004010195.1 Chiloscyllium plagiosum | reverse complement strand
AATGCAAGGTGTTGCATTTTGGGAAAGCAAATCTTAGCAGGACTTATACACTTAATGGTATGATCCTAGGGAGTGTTGCTGAACAAAGAGACCTTGGAGTGCTGCTGAACAAAGAGACCTTGGAGTGCAGGGTCATAGCTCCTTGAAAGTAGCATTGCAATTAGACAGGATAATGAAGAAGTTGCTTCGTATGCATTCCTTTATTTGTCAGAGCATTGAGTATAGGAGTTAAGAGGTCATGTTGTGGCTGTACAGGACATTAGTTAGGCCACTTTTGGAATATTGCATGGAATTCTGAAACTTGAAAGGGTTCAGAAAAGATTTGCAAAGATGTTGCCAGGTTGGAGGATTTGAGCTACAGGGAAAGGTTGAATAGGCTGGGGCTGTTTTCCCTGGAGCGTTGGAGGCTGAGGGGTGACTTAAAAGGGGCATGGATAGGATTAATAGACAAAGTCTCTTTCCTGGGTTGGGGGAGTCCAGAACTAGAGGGCATAGGTTTAGGGTGAAAGGGAAAGATATAAAAGAGACCTATGGGGCAACATTTTCACACAGGTACATGTGTGGAATGAGCTGCCAGAGGAAGTGGTGGAGGCTGGTACAATTGCAACATTTAAGAGGCATTTGGATGGGTATATGAATATAAAGGGTTTGGAGGGATATGGGCAGAGTGCTGGCAGGTGGGACTGGATTGGGCTGGGATATCTGGTCGGCATGGACAGGTTGGACCAAAGGGTCTGTTTCCATGCTGTACATTTCTATGACTCTATAAATATGGTGGGAATTTGGGAAATGCTCATTTGATGTTTCTCATAAAGAATATTTTGCTAATAAAATTGAGTTGAACCACAAAATGAATTTCATGTCTGTTTGTCCACCTCACCAACAAGAGCACTTGGGTCAAGTGTTTTTAACATAGGAACTATTCAAAGTATCCAAAGTATGAACAATATTAACAAAAAATTTTCCTTTAACACTATTTGTGATATTTTCTAGTGTTGATACTGTTTTAGCTGTTTGTTATAAAGCCATTTTCAGCAACTAAATATTTTCTTGTTTTGGCTTCCAGTTTATTCTTTTAATGTCAGATTTGACTTTTCTAGTCTAATTGGTTTAAATCTTGGAATGCATCACTTCAATTTCTGTTTTGGACAGGGATGGGAGATGCACTAAAATCCTCAATTCTCCTTCCCTTCTGTTCATAATCAATATGGTTCAGATTTGAGATGGCTGAAGTGTGGGCTCCTAAACTATTAGTATGCAGTCAAGTTAAAAGTAGGTAGCAGCACATTTTCATGGATCTAAATAAAGAATAATATTTATTCACACACTCATTCAGAAAGTCTATCACTACAACAAACACAGCGCATACTCCCAAGCAAGATACAGTTGGTTCTGCTATAAGCTGTTAGTTCCGTTCTTGTGGAACCCCATGTTATAAGAATGTCACGTAATAACAGCACCATTTAAACTAATGAGTCAAGAATCATGTTCTAACCAATACACCCTTTAAAAGTTTGCACTTTAGAAATGGTGTCCCAAATTTGTCTATTGTGTTACAGTAAATTTGCATTAACAAAACACGCATTATATCAGAACGACTTGTACAATTAAAGAAAAGTGTGCACTTCTACTAGTTTTAAAACCAAAGTAGTTTGCATGTTACGATCTTTAGAATCACAAGATAGAGCTTTTCCCAATTTGGAAGTGAAGTTTAGCTAAATTTAGATAGCTGGGGTCAGATCAAGATTAACCATAGGATCCTTCAAAGTAGGAACTGTTCAACAAATCAGAGAGACTGGTACTGGTGACTGTTGTAACTGGAGGTCCACTTTCCTTATAAGTGCCGGATTATGGCAACAATGAAAGATTTTCTCTATTTTATTGTAGTTCACTGTAAAATACACATGACAATAAATCATTCATTCATTCATTCATTCATTTTGAAAACAGGCCAGATGAGGATTTCAATTTATTTTTAAACCTCATGGTCTTGCACAGCAAATAGCACAACCTTTCTTTGTAGCCACAATACCACTGACGTTGATTTGTGGACTATCAGGTTTAAGTTTGGGATGAAAGAACTTTAGTATCGGAGAATAATTTCAGTCATATGAGTAACAGTCATTGATGCAAACTGGATGGCAACTCTATCTCTCAGGGTCTATTGTTTTTGTAAATTGGAATAAGTTCAACAATAGTATGTGTAACATTTCACAGTGGTTTGCTGTTTTTGTGCAGTCAATGGGGAGACCCCCATCCATTGTTACCTCATTTGGAACTTGCCAGAAAACCTGTTTTTTTGTTGATAATACAAAAGTCCCCTTAACCTCTGTTAACTATGCTAATAGATGATTCGGCTTTGATCTAAAAGAAATACAGTCCTTAAATAAAAACATGATTTGGAGGTGCTGGTGTTGGACTGGAGTGTACAAAATTAAAAATCACACAACACCAGGTTATAGTCCAACAGGTTTATTTGGAAGCACTGGCTTTCAGAGCGCTGCTCCTTCATCAGGCCCCTTCATCAACCACCTGATGAAGGAGCAGCGCTTCAAAAGCTAGTGCTTCCAAATAAACCTGTTGGACTATAACCTGGTGTTGTGTGATTTTTACCTAAACAAAAACATCTTTATGCTTGAATAAAATGACACTTGAAATCTCCTCTCCAAGTCACCACCACCACCTTAAATTCAGTGAACACCCCTGTTTCTTCAACTTTTCTACATAATTGATCTGAATTTTCCCAACTATTACTATTGTACAATGAGTGGTAAAACTATAACATTTCAAGGTGAATATCCATCATCACCACCAAGGGCAACAGGGATGGGCAATAAATGGGACCTTTGTCAGTGTCAACTCTATCATCCAGAAGGAGGTTGTTGAGACCTATTTGGATTACTGCTAACTCCAAAAGCTGTTGGCTACATTGGACAATGTGTAGAAAGAAGCTCAATTTATAAAGGGAAGATACAAAAATAAAATTGTTTTCACAGAATGCAAAAAGTTTGAGGAGGACCCAATGCATGTTTTTGAACTTCTGAGGGGCATAAATTAGATAGAAAAGGAGCCTATTTTATTTGACTTTTAAAAATAGAAAAAGTTTCAACTCCCTTTGATACTGAGTTTCTAATCATAGGTTTTGAAAGTTTACAGAACATGCTCTTCCCTTTCTTTTCTTTCGTTGTGAACGTGCTTGTCTTCATTGCTTTCTGTGGTTTTCAAATTCTCATTTGCTTTTAATTTAAACCAAGTTTTTTCTATTCTCACCTGCTGAAAACCCAATTAAGTGGTCAATTTGATGACAGAAATAAAGTCCTCAGTATTAAAGTCCTCTTCTCTTCTTCGTATCTAGGATAGTCTGGTAGAAGGAGATTAAAAATTAATAAGTCTCAATGAGATTTGAATTTGGGAGAAATGCCCATTTCCCAAATATGTGAAGTGAATCCCTGGCAACAATAGTTGTGTGCTATAGCCCCCTGAACGTACAGCTGGATCAATATTGGGTTGAGTACACCATTAGCTCTTCAACTAGGTTTGCCAACTCTCCCTGATGGTTTCATGAAATTACTTCCTGCCTCCAACTACCCTGCTTAGTTGGACATCCTTTCTTCATACTGCTAATAGATTTAAAACCTTAAAAGGTTTTGAGGAAAATGAAACCAAAAAGCAAACATTTTTCAGTCCTTCTCTGACTTTTCTCCTACATTTTTTGCAGTGATCTGTATAAGATCAATCTTTAATTCTTGCAGATTCCAGGATAATTCTGGAGGATTAACAATGCCATATCACAAAGTTAGATGAACCTGAGAAGAAATTATTAAATATTAATTGGAGACTCTGTTACCAGTATCAGGGTCTGGAAATGGAGCGAGGAGTTGAATGCTGAAGGCAGACATACAGAATTGAATAAAGGGAATGGATCAATATGCTGAAAGTTCACTTGATTAACTTTTGAGACTCAGAGAGTATTTACAATAAACATTTGCTCAGAAGGCTAATAGAATAGGATCTATTAACATCAATTCTAAGCTCATATACACATAATCTACTTACCTCAATAGGTAGGAAACTTCATCAGAATCTCTAAACTAATTTTAATTGTTTAACTTCAATAATAAGTACCATAGATGAGCTTAGTGTTCATCTAACTTTTACTTGCTGCACACATTCGCCGGGATGCAGTCCCTTTGGATTGATTTGCATCCTCACATGTGTGTATCTAAAAAGGGGCTTTTCATGTACAAAACATATTTCCTACAATATGGATTTCCAGTTGCTGAACAACTGTGTGACCGTGTACCCATGAGGCCACGCTGGGTACACTAAATTAGATTTCTAATTTAGTTGAAGGGGTGGAATTGAGCCCCTTTCCTGGCTGTGACTAAACAATCCCCTGGCCAATTGTGAGTAATTAGACAAAGCTTCTGATACTGGTGCAGGCAAAGGGTCAATTAGTGAGGGACAGGGTTGGTGGGCTGGAGGATATTGGGGGAAACAGGTTTTGCACAAGAAAAGCTCATTCTTAGATTCACACATGTTAGGATGCAATTCAGTGACTGGGGCTTGGGAATGGAAATGGGACATCATGACATGGGCGGCATCTTGGACTGACTCAGTCTGCCATCTGTGAGTAAGTTTAAAAATGAAAGAATCTACATGTTCTATTGGCCAGAATAGGTAAAGATCAAAGTTGGAATAGGGTAGAAAAGGATTGAATCATTAACATTTCATTACTCTGAAATATATTTTCTTCAAAACCTACACTTTTCAATCTATTAAAACTTCCAAATCTGTGAACTTTGTTCAATATTATAAAGCTCCAAAATATTGTCCATCCTTGTGAAAATTTTGCTACCTCTGAAGGTGAAGACTGAAGGAGCTGCTTAATTGCCTGAATGTGCACAGTTAACTGTACAAGGAACCGTATGTGCCCACCCATCCTCATGACAATTGGCAGGATTGGGAATTGGAGGTTTTAAGTTGTAATGCATTATATCAATGTTTTTTTATTGGTTGCTTGCCTCTGCGCATATGCAAAAATCGGACCCTAATATATATTTCCCAGCTGTACTGTTTTGCAAATTCAATTCCTTCAGAGTCAAATTGAACTTAATAAAATTTTAAACATTAAATTACAATGAGAGTGTCACATAACAACAGTGCTGTATTCATGCAAAATTATGTATAGAATTTAGGCTACAGCATTTAAAGGTTGATAGGTGTTTGGTTGCTGAGCATCATTGCCATAAATGTGGAAATTTGTATTAGGATTCAGAGTGCATAAATTTGTAACAAAGGTAATGGTATCTTTAACATGAACTTTCCAGTAACCATGACCTATAAAACAAGCATAAACATAGAAACCAGAATAGATGATTCAGCTCCCTGTGCATTGGTTCCTCCATTCAGTTAGATCAAGATGCACTTGGTGGCGGGGGCTTCACATTTCAATTTTTCTGTCACTCAGGGACTGGTGAGGAAATTTTTGGAAAATAAGGCTTGACACAACAGTGGACATGTACTTCATGAAGGAGAAGGTATCAATTCTGAACAATAAATTAATAATTCAAATGAATAATTTATAAAAATAACCTTTCAAAAGTGAAAAGGCGGAGCTAGCTAGCAGAAATTTCATGATAAAAGTTGGGTCTTCTTGTGCAGTGGTAAGTCTCTATCTCCTGACCAGAGAGTCCAGGTTTAAGACCTACAATCAATATGGACTTATGTCATAACAAATCCAAGCAGTCTGATTCAAAAAAAAACCTTTTCTCCCTTTTTGATCTTCAGGAAAGGATTTGAAGATGGAATCAAGCTGAGGAGTTGAGTTTAATTAAGATATGGAGGTGCCGGTCTCGGACTGGCAGGGACAAGGTCAGAAGTCACACCACACCAGATTATAGTCCAACAGGTTTACTTGAAATCACAAGCTTTTAGGGTGCTGCTCCATGGTTCAGGTGGAGTGAAGAGAAGCATACAGAATTTATAGGAAGGGAGATCAAAAGATCATAAAACCGGTGTGAATGGAGTGTCGACAGGCCGAATAATAAGTGTCTGCAGGTAATCAAAAGTGTCCGACAGTGTGAGTAAAGTGTCAACAGCTGAATAGCAATTGAAGGGATGACCAATAATCTGATTAGATGATTCAGAGAAATAATTTTAAAAATTGAAATTAAAATGGTGCTGAAAACAAACCAAATGGCTGGAATACCATGATGGGTATAAGAGTCTCATAGCGAGGGTCTAATCAAAGTAACAAGGAATCCAAAACTGTACAAACTAATTAAAGTAGAGAGACAAGTAAAGTAACAAGTTATCAAGATGATGGTGTAAAAACAGAGCAGTGAAGAAGATTTTACGAAAACAGAACAGTATGTTGGCATCACATGTAGCGCAACACGAACCCAAGATCTGGGGCTGCCTTCATGGGTATGGAACTTGACTATCAGTTTTAGCTTGACACCATCACCTTGATAACATGTTATGATCTCTCTGTCTTTAATCAGATATAAAATGATTACTTGGGTTGATATTGTCAATTTTTTTGGGAGACAATTCTACACCTTGACCATGACTGTGCAAAGTGTTTCCTAAGTCCTGTCCTGAGAAACATCACTCTGATATTTAGGTTTTGAATCTTTGTGCTACATTCCTCTAGCAGTGGAAAAGATTTATATCTACTCTGTTAATTCCTTTCAAAATCATTAAAATTGGAATTAAATTTTCCCTTAATCTTCTTGGTCCTGGGGAACTCAAGCACGGTTTATGAAATTGCTCCTCACGATCTAATCCTCAGTGCTTTGTGAATGTCCTGATGGACCTTTGCTCCTTCCGTGCCAAAATATCCTTTGTAAAGCATAGTGCCCAGAACTGAATGCTGTTTTCCAGCTGCAATCTAATTGGTGTTTTATATAGTTGTAATAAAACTTCTCATCCTTTACATTCTAGCCCACTTATTTGCAGTGAAATCCATTTGCCACAGTATTTCCCACTTAATCTGTTGATATCTCTGTAATTTCATGCATTTGTCTGCACTGTTTGTAATGGCACCAAGCTCTGCATCATCCAAAAACTTGGATATGTGTCTCTCTATTATTTTATCTAAGTCATTAGTTCTAAGTCTAAGTTGGAACCTCAGCACAGATCCTGTGGGGCAATATTAGTTACATTTTCCCATTTCAAGTTCGTTCTCATTATTCATACTCTCTGTTTTTAACTCATCTCCTAACAAGCTCAAGAAGTTGTTTCAATTACATAAGCTTTAATTAAAAATAATAGTCCCTTACACCCATTGACATTCCTCTATCACTTCAGTTAATTTGTCAAAAAGCTGACAAATTAGATATCACCTATTCTTTAGATGTCCATATTTTCTCTCCCTGATCAGCTCAAAATTCAATAAGTCTTCGGCATCTCTCTCTCTCTCTCTCACTCTCTCCTTAATTGTAGATTCCAGTAAATTTCAAACAAACATTCAACTGAATGGTGTATAATTTCCTCACTATTGTCTCTCATCTTTCTTAAATAAGAGAGTTACATTTTCCATTTAAAAATTTGCAAAGTCTTTTTTTAGCTCAGAAAAAAGCCTGTTTGTCATAGAATCTCCACAGTGCATATAGAGGGCATTTGGCCCATTGAGTCTGCATGACCCTCTAAAGAACACCCCACCAGCCCCAAATTCAGTAACTCTGCATTTTACCACGACTGACCCATCTACCTGTGCATCTTTGGATTGCGGGAACAAACCAGAGCATGCAGAAGAAACCCATGCAGACACAGGGAGATGGAAAAAATATTCATTATTATCATGGTAATAACAGAAAAATAGCAAGGAAATGTAAATCCTGCAGCATCTGTTTTAACCATGCTGCTAGAATCTCAATTAACTGGCAGAAAACACTTGCAGCCATTTTCCGTTTTGCTTTGGTTGTTCTGACTACTGGAAAACATGTTGGAAACATTGAGGAGGGAACAAGTATTCCACACATTTTGCAGGATCCGCCCTTATTTCCTAAAGTTGTAACACTTCATTCTTCAAATGCTGACCTTGCACAATAACAATATTCATTTATATAGCACCTTCATGTAATAAAAGGTCTTCATGCTCTTCAAAGGACTACATTAATTTACATGGAAGCCTTAATGTAGTAAAATATCTTCATGATCTTCAAAGAAACTTTACCAATCAAAATTTAGCCCTAAGTCACATAAGGTGACATTTGGATGGAGGAACAAAACCTTGGTCAAAGAGGTGTATGTTTTAAGCTGTATTTAAAGGTTTATTTTGAAGAATTAAGAAAACCGTGGCTGTGGCACTGTGTGTCAGATCTCCATCCTTGATCACCTGAAATTACATCCCAATGTAAATATCAGCAAATTCTTCTAATGTGGGTCCTTGTTGATAAACTGATTCTTAATCCAGAACTCAAAGCACATTGAGGAAGCAGCTACCACTTTTGGCTGACGCATAAAATATGAATGAAATAGAATCAAGTGATTTGAAAAAAAAACTTCATTGGATGTTGGCATTGCTGGCTGGACCTAATTGCCCTGGAGATTTTTCAGATTAAGTTGCTAGTTTATGAGGCCTGTGATCTGAACGCGATGTTGTATGGCTGTGGAACAAGACGAGTTTGAACTGTCAAGAAAAGATCAAAAGCTTTTACCTTTGCAGTATGAAGTTCACTCTGAGCAGTTTGGAAAGATATCATCATGAAGGCACAATCCTGTCAAAGGCAAATCTTGTGAGAATTTTGCCATTCATCAGACAGAGGGGATTTCACTGGTTTGGGCACGTTCACATGATAGAAGATGGACACCTACCCAAGGGTGGGTGTGGTGAGGTAACTGAAGCAAGAAGCTTGGTAGGATGCCCTAAAATTTACAACAACCATGCTTACAAGGTCTGGAGCACTAGACATTGATTTTTGTACCTATGAGATTCTGAGCCATGACCGAGGAAAATGGTGGCGTCACCATGATGATCCGTGGCAACAGCAATGTGGCAAAAGGCTTCAACACCAAAAATGACAATGCACAAAGACCATTGATAGCCACCTCATATGAGTGAGTTCTACTTCATTTCTCACATATTAGCCTCTTCAGCCACCAGCAAAATTGCTCCAAATGAAGCTACCCTATTCCCAATGGATTTGCTGAATGTTTATCATCTTATGTAAATGGAAGAATGCTGATGAATTGAAGGTGAAAAGGTGAAGACAGAGAGTGGCAGAGAGAGAATTCCTGAGTTAAGGGCCTAGACGTATGAAGGCACAGTACTGATTTACATTCATTCAGTTTCACAGTTAGAATGATTCAAACTTGGATTCACAATGATTCAGATTCATATTGATTAAGATTCACATTCATAAATATTAAAATTCATATTCTGATCGGGTGAAGCAATTAACCTGAGGGGGTGCTCGGCAGGTCAGAATTGGGGGTCCACTGGAATTACAATGTTCTAGAGCTGGATGATCCATAAAGAGGAGAGAAACTATAGAGTATTTCATACACAAAGGTGAAAAATATTTCTAGACCAGCAGCTTATTTAGGTCAAGGAATGGGTGAATGGAACTGGATTTATGGAGGATAATGAGAAACAGAGTTTTGAATGAGTTCAAGTTTATTGAGTCTGGCCAGGAAAAGTTGACATATGAAAATTTAAATGATGATGTAGGCAGCAGATGAGATTGGTACAGATTCAGACAGATACATGAATTGCTTCATAGTTGGAGGTCAGCAAATATAAGGTTAGAAACTTATTTCATGCTCAGATAGGATGCCAAGGTTACCACTAATGTAACTTCAGGAAGTGACAAGGGAGAGAGACAGACTTGTTGAATATGGAGTGATGGAGATCAAAGAGTGAATAGAAAGTCATAGAGTCATATCCCATAGAACAGACCCTTCAGCCCATCAGATCTGCACTGACCTATCAACACTATTGCCATTTTTCAGCCTTGAATGCTATGATGCTTCAGATGCTCATTCATATACATTTTACAGATTTGGAGGTTTCTTGCCTCTACTACTGTCTCAGGCAGTGTAGTTCAGATCCCTGCTGTCCTGGGAGAAAAAACTATTTCCCTCAAATCCCCTCTAAACCTCCTGCCCTTCACCTTAAAATTATGTCCTCTTGTTATTGACCCTTCAACTAAGGGCAACAATTGCTTCCCATGCCCCTCATAATCTTATACACTTCCATCAGGTCCCCTCTCAGCCTTCCTTTCTTTAAAGAAAACAACCTGAGCCTATCACACCCCTCATCATAGTTAAAATGTTCCAAGCCAGGAAACAACCTGATGAACCTTCTCTACACTCCCTCCAGTGCAATCACATTCTTCCCATAATGAAACCTCCAGACTGCATGCAGTTCTCCAGCTGTGGCCAAGCAAAGTGTTATCCAGCTCCAACATGACCTTCTTTGCTCTTATAATCTGTGCCACAACTGATAAAACAACTCTCCTTCTTAACTGCCCTATTTAAATCTAAGTTAAATCTAAATTTAAACTTAAATTTTCTCAATATTAATTGGAGGAAACATTTGGTCATTGAGAACTGGGTGTTACTCATGCTGCCTGACAAAAATGGAGAGAATATAAGTTGAAGAGATACAATATTGAGGTACAGCCAAATCTCATAGCATGTTATTCCCCAGCATAAATGATCTGCCCAGTACTACTCAAATAAAATAAATACTCACAGGTTATTTGCTGGCCTCTCACTTCAATAATTGAATATCCTCTGAGTTTTTGTTTTGGGTGCATATTATCACCTTGAAAATTTCCATTTGTTTACACAGGCCTGTTTTGCTGGCCTTCTCATGATAAGTCATTGACCTGAAATAGCAACTCTGATTTTCTCTCCACAGATGCTGCCTGAGTATTTCCAGCATATTCTGCCTTTATTTAACTTTCCAGTACATGCAATATTTGCTTTTATAAGAGAGAGAGAGAGAGAGCTGTTCTCCATTCAACAGATGTGAGGAGGAGGCCAGTAAGCTTAATGAAAAAGACAAGGCTTTAGGGCAGAAAATATTAGCAACTACAAGATGTTGGCAAGAAGGTAGGTCCAATGCTGGAAAAGATTTAATAAGTTGATGCCAACTGGAAGAGTGAATAGCCTTTGGAATTGCAAACTGGAAACTAGACATGAATAATAAAAGCACACATGAAATGTGAGACCGGGTGGTAAACTCATTCCTGTTGCAACAACAAACACTAACAATGCATGTTTACTGAAACACCGTGGCCAGTGCTGGGTGAATGCTGCACTGAGATGGGTGAATGACCTTCTTATCAAGCTATGCCAGTGATGTCGCACTGTACAGTTACAGTGCAGCAGAGTTCCAATCCCTGCAGAGACTGATCATTTTTAAAAATATATTTAAATTTCCAGGGAAGGAATTGTAGGATAATGTTTATGTTTTAAGAAATTTACTGTTACAAACAAACTTAAAACATCGTCTAATGGACAACCAGCACTCAAAACTACAAAACATATCCTTATTTATGTTTTAATGGAATCAATAACCCCATTCTGCATACATTTACATACAGCCCAGTCTCCACAAGATTACAGACCTCAGAGGAAGCAGTCCACAGTTACTGCCAGCTTCAAATGGGTTCAACTTTCCCTGTTTCATTGTAACATTGGGAGATGGAACATCTATAGCTGACTAACAGCTTTTCCTAATTGCAAGTGACAGTTCAGAAAAAAAAACAACATAACATTCTCTGACCATCAAAGGACACTTCTCAGTTTTTGGACAGTTCCTGAACTGACTACCAGCAGTAAGGCCTGCTCTGGGAATTTTTCCCTTGCACATGACAAACAGCAGATAGATTATGCTATAGGCTAGCCAAACAATCCAAAGATGTGCAGGTCAGGTGAATTGGCCATGCTAAATTTCCCATAGTGTTAGGTGCATTAGTCAGGGGTAAATATAGGGTAGGGGCTGGGTGGGTTACTCTTTGGAGGGTCAGTGTGGACTTGTTGGGCTGAAGGGCCTAGATTAAATTAAATTAGATTAAATTAGATTACAGTGTGGAAACAGGCCCTTCGGCCCAACAAGTCCACACCGACCCGCCGAAGCGAAACCCACCCATACATTGACCCATAACCTAACACTACAGGCAATTTAGCATGGCCAATTCACCTGACCCTGCACATCTTTGGACTGTGGGAGGAAACCGGAGCACCCGGAGGAAACCCACGCAGACACGGGGAGAACGTGCAAACTCCACACAGTC
>NC_057718.1:75267165-75284796 GCF_004010195.1 Chiloscyllium plagiosum | reverse complement strand
GTATTGAGTACAGGAGTTGGGAGGTCATGTTGCAGTTGTACAGGACATTGGTTAGGCCACTTTTGGAATATTAGTTGCAATTCTGGTCTCCTTCCTATTTGGAAGGATGTTGTGAAACTTCAAAGGGTTGAGAAAAGATTTACAAGGATATTGCTGGAGTTGAAGGATTTGAGCAGTAGGGAGAGGCTGAACAGGCTGAGGTGGCTTTCCCGGGATTGTCAGAGGCTGAGAGGTGACCTTATAGAGGTTTATAAGATCATGAGGGGCATGGATTGGGTAAAGAGATAGGTCTTTTCCCTGGGGTGGGGGAGTCCAGAACCAGAGGGCATCGGTTTAGAGTGAAAGGGGAAAAATTTAAAAGACTCCTAAGGGGCAACTTTTTCACATTGACGGTGGTGTGAGTATGAAATGAGCTGCTAGAGAGAGTGGTGGAGGTTGGTACAATTACAACATTTGAAAGGCATCTGGATGCTTATATGAATAAGAAGGGTTTAAAGGGATTCCTGAAGAAGGGCCTGTGCCCGAAACGTCAAATCTCCTGTTCCCTGGATGCTGCCTGACCTGCTGTGCTGTTCCAGCAATAAAGTTTCAACTTTAAAGGGATATGAGCCAAGTGCTAGCAAATGGGACTAGATTAGGTTAGGATATCTGGTCAGCATGGACAAATTGGACTGAAGGGTCTCTTGCACATTTCTATGACTCTATGTCTCGAATTAGTTGCACTGTTAACTATGGTATTCCTGTACAGCTACAAATTCAGGTGTCAACTTGACAATTTGGAAAATCATTCAGATATGTCACATCTATAAAAAGTAGGATAAATTTGACCTGGGTAATTGTCACCCCATCTGTCCACTTTTGATCATCATCAAATTGTGGTGAGTTTTCATTAATAGTGCAATCAAATAGTCCCCACTCAGCAACAATCTGCTTCAGGTTCTCATTTTGGGTTTCAACAAGAGACCTCAATCCACACTTTATTACAGCTTTTGTCAAACATGGTCAAAGAGGTGAATTCCAGAGATAAAGTGAGAGCGACAGTTTTTGACTTTAAAGCAGCATTTGACTGAGTGTGGTATGAAAGAGCCCTAGCAAACTTCAAGTTAATAGGGATTAGGGAAAACTCTCCACTGGTTGGATTCTGACCGAGCAGAAAGGAAGATAGTTGTAATTGTTGGAGGCCAAACATCTGGACCTTAGGTCATTGCTGCAAGAGATCCTCAGATTGGTGTCCAAAGCCCAATCATTTTCAACCACTTCATCAATGATCTTTCTCTATCAAAAGCTCAAAAGTTGGAATATTTGCTGATGACTGCACAATGTTTATCATTGTTTGGAACTCCTCAGATACTGAAGCTGTCTATGTCCAAATGCCGCAAGACCTGAACAACACTCAGGCTTACATTGATAAAGTGACATTTGTGTCACACATGTACCAGTCAATAACCATCTCCAATAACAGACACTCTAACCATTTCCACTGATATTCAAAGGCATTACCATTGTTAAACTCTCCATCACTGATATCCTGTGAGCTACCAATGATAAAATTGAACTGGATTAGACGTAAAAATACAGATGTAAGATTTTGTCAAAGGGTAGTAATTCTGAGGTGAGGAAACCATCTCCAGACTCACCAAAATCTGTCCTACTGGCACAGCACAAGTCAGGAGTATGATTGAGCACTCTCCACTTACCCAGATTTGTATGCTGCTCCAGCAATACTCAAGTGGCTTGACATCATCCAGGACAAAGCAACCCGTTTGATCAGCACCCCATCTATTACCTTATACATATACTCCTTTCACCACTGACACACAGTGGCAGTAATGTGTACTAAACATGGAAGATCGATTGCAAGGGGTGTTGTGACTCAATGATAGTATCCCTACTGTTGTGCCACAAGGCCCAGGTTCAAGTCTCACCTGAGATGTGTCACAAAATGTCTAAATAATTTGATTGGAAATAACGGCAAGATCCACTGCAGAACTTATCAAGGTTCCTTTGACAGCACCTTTCAAAGCTGTAACTTCTATCTACCTAAAAGGACAAGTGCATGGGAACATGTGTTCCCCTCCTGTGCACCATCCTGACTTGGAACTGTAGTGTTGTTTTTCCACTCCACTGTTGCTGGGTCAAACTTCTGTAGCTGTTCAAAAAGGCAACTTGCTACCACCCCTCAAGGACAATCAGGACAGACAATAAATACTGCCCACATCATCTGAAAGCATTTTTAAAAGCCTGTTGAAGTTTTATTTGAAGGAGCTACAAACAACATGGATAAAGTGAAACCTAAAGATGTGCTTTACTTGATTTCCATTTGACTGAGGGGATTCTGAATGAGATGCATACGATTATGAGGGGCATAGTCAGGGTGGAGAGGAAGCAATTGTTCCTCTTAGTTGAGAAGTCAATAATGAAGGGGCATAATTTTAAGGTGAACAGATGGATGTTTAGAGAGGATTTGAGAAAAACATCTGTCACCCAGAGTTTGGTAGGAATCTGGAATACACGGGTAAAGAGAGGAGGAGAGGCAGGAACCCTCACAGTCTATAAAATGTATGTGGATAAGCACATGAAATGTCATAACATTCAAGGTTATGGTCCAAGTGCTGGAAAATGGGAATAGTGTAGATAGATCAGTGCAGACCCAAAGGGCCGAAGGGCCACTTTTGTGCTATAAGATTCTATGACTCTACGAATTGAGTAAGGCAGCAGTTTTATTGAAGAGCTGGCAAAGGTGAATTAAAAACATTTTGTGCAGGTTGAAATTGCTCTGTAACTCTAAATTAGAAAAACCCATTTAAAATATTATAAGGCAATTCAGATATTTGTTCATTTAAAAAGGTCCCTAATTTCCAAAAGCCTCTGCTGAGCTCATTCTGAAATGAAGAATATGTGATTGCAATGCCTTTTAACTGGCTTGTTACATTTCATTGTTATAAGTCTGTGAAAGTGTTTTGATCAGCTCTTTCTGAAGTAAAGGATATGTGTTTGCAAATACCTCTTAACTGGTTTCTGTAATGCCATATGGTTGATTTAGATTTTAACAGAGTATCTCTTGCGATCCCTATCAAAAATTCCAAAATCAATTTTGCTTTCAGTGCTCTTAGAAAGAGTGCAGCTATCAAATATTCTCATTTGGAATGAGTGGATAGCACCCGTCGATATCAAAGAGACAGTATATCTTAAGTATCGAATAACTGGAATCAACACATAGAAGCTCTCAAAGATATCCAGAGGTTTTCATTTAAGGCATCGCAAGCTGTCAAAGGTATTTGTTGTTTGCCATAAATTGATATTGAGTTCAATCAGCAGACTGAGCATTGAGACTAGGGAAATAAAAACTCAGAAAATAAATTAAAATGCAATTAACTGAATTCATTAAACTTGTCAGATAATTTTAAAAAAATCTACATGGTATAAAATATACAAGACCATGCAAGTTATAAATATAATTACTATAAAAACTGTATAAGTATAAGAACTATAAAAATAAGAACAAAGATGATAAATCAAAAACTGAAATTATAAACATATTCAACTATAAAAATATTGGTAGCCAAATAGAAAAGATACAGAGCATAAAAACATGAGAGTTGTACAAACAACTGAACGCTAATCCTCCTCATTTATCAAATGGCTGCATATCTCCCGTTATATTACTGAAATCCATTTTCTGTGTGGTGAACAGGTGTCTTGAGCTCAAACAGTAGCAATTGGCAGTGCACTTAACTTCCAACTCAGTCTTCACTGGCATTCCATTTTTCTTTACTGCCATCTCATGAACACTGCAAAGACAGTATATTATTACATCAACTCATAAGAGATTACAACTTAACTATGAAGGAAATAAAAGGAATCTAAATGATTTTAGTATATGTTTCAGGCTGGCTACATTTTATGGAGAATAAGGTACTTATGAAAAAAGGTGTGGACCGATGAGGCTATCTGCCTTTAAAATACAATATTTCACCACAAGATCATCTCATCATGACCAACGAGTTGCTGCCTTATAGCTAGTAACGGTTAAACACCTATAATGTCAGAACTCAGTGTGTTCATGTCACCTCAAAAATACTCATGCAATACAGGTAAGAAATGCATTTGAGTATGTGACAATGAAGATGATGGGTTGATTGCACTAAAATCTTGTGTCTTGAGAATTGCACTACATTCTCTTCTTGTGTCAACAAGAAAATCAAGTTTTTTTTTATTCTGTGAGTAGTACATATATCAGATCTTCTTTCCCACTTACAGACTTTTGTGATTTTCATCATTTAGGGTGGTCTCTGTGTGAAGGAAGAGTTTGCTATTAGGGGGCTAGGTGTCATCCTGCACATCCCAGTGACTGGTTCTTCAGGACAATTGCTGGGCACTGGTGTCTTGTGCACAATAAATGCATGTTAAAATTTGCACTGATTGCCCTTACCTCAGTGTAAATATTATCCTCTAGGAAAGGGAAAATGTCACATGGAAGTTGCACTTTTACAGGAAATGTAATTTTGATAAGAAGAGAAAATCACGTTACCTTCTTTGACTACTTTGGGAAGCTCAGTGTTGTGGAAACCAGTTCAATAATGCATAGTACAGAATTCTGAATTTATTTTCCTATTCAGCAGGTCTTTCATGTTCTTGCTGTTTCTTTTGCTGTGAAGTCTTTTAAGTTCTGCTCATAGTTTTGTTTGCAGTGATCCTCACCTTCCTCCCTTTTATTTGCCGTTCTATCCAGTTAACCACTGCTGCAGGCTATTGCTAGCTTGGCTGCTGAAGAGACTGTACTTTTGCTATTCCACAAATTCCTTCCTTGTATGTGAGAAATATATAAACAATTTATCAGGACTCTTGTGATGTAATGGTAGGGTCCTACCTCCAGGTCAGGTGGCCTGGCTTCAAGCCCTAACTGCTCCAGAGATATATAATAACGTCTCGTAACAGGTAGATCTACAAATAAATAAGCATGCATGGAGTGTGAATGGCTCTTCCAGTGAAAATATTAATTTCATCCCTTACCATTTTATGATGAATTACTATTGCAATAATCATTGACAATACCAAAGGGAAGGCAGTGGCCTACTGCTAATCCAGAGATCCTGATAATGTTCTACGGACCCAGGTTCAAATCCCACCATGGCACATGGTGGAATTTGAATTCAATATGCACCTGGAATTAAGAGTCTAACAATTGGCAATTGTTGAAAATTGTTGGAACTATCTAGTTCACTAATCGCCTTTAGGAAAGGAAAATTGCTGGCTTGTTGTGTTCGTCTAGCCTCCTGCTTGTCTACCTTAGATTCCAGCTTCTGCAGTTTTTTTTGTCGCTAACTGCATTTCCCATGGCTAAACCACTAAGACACCACATTTCTGGACACTGTGGACAGTTTAACATGGCCAGTCTATCTAACCTTTACATCTTTGGACTGTAGAAAGAAACCAGAGCACCCAGAGGAAACCCACACAGATATGAGGAGAACATGCAACTTCACACAGACAGTCACCCTAGGTTGGAATCAAACCTGGGTCCCTGGCACTGTGAGGGACCATGTTGCCTACAGTATACATATAAAAATGTCCTGCTGCAATTATACAGGACATTGGTGAGGCCACACTTGGAATATTGTGTACAGTTTTGGTCTTCATATCTGAGGAAGCATGCTCTTGCTATGGAGGGAGTGCAGTAATGTTCCACCAATGATCAAAAAAAAAACAAAATAACTACAAATGCTGGAAATCAGAAACAAAACAGCAATTACTGGAAATTCCCAGTCTGCGCTTTGTTTTCCCAATGTAGAAGAGATCTGGTCCATTCTATACTGACACAAAGGTTGGTGGAGTGGTGAATGACATGAAGATTGGTGGAATGTTGAATACTGTGGAGGACTGTTGTGGGTTGCAATAGGACATTGACAGGATACAGAACTGGGCTGAAAAGTGGCAGATGGAGTTCAACCTGGAAAAGTGTGAAGTGATTCATTTTGGAAGGTTGAATTTGAATACAGGGTTAAAGGATCTTGGGATCCATGTCCATAGATCCCTCAAGTTGCCAACCAAGTTGATAGAGATGTTAAGAAGGCATTTGGTGTGTTGGCTGTCATTAGCAGGGGGATTGAGTTCAAGAGTCGTGAGGTTATGCTGCAGCTTTATAGAGCCCTGGTTAGACCACACTTGGAATATTGTATTCAGTTTGGTTACCTCATTATAGGAAGAATGTGGAAGCTTTAGAGAGGGTGCAGAGGAGATTTACCAGGATGTTGCCTGGATGGTTGAGCATGTCTTATGAAGTAAAGGGAGCTAGGGCTTTTCTCAGTGGAGTGAAGAAGGATAAGAGGTGAGTTGATAGAGGTGTATAAGATGATGAGAGGCATAGATAGAATGAATAGCCAGAGACCTTTTCCCAGGGTGGAAATGTCTATCACCAGGGGCGTAATTGTAAGGTGATTGGAGGAAGGTTTTGGGGAGATGTCAGAGATAGGTTCTTTACAGAGAGAGTGGTGGGTGTGCGGAATGCACTGCCAGAGGTGTAGTAGAGTCAGAGACATTATGGACATTTAAGCGATTCTTGGATAAGCACATGGATGATAATAAAATGGAGGGCATGGAGGTTAGTTTGATTTTAGAGTTGGATAAAAGGGCGGCATAATATCACGGGCTGAAGGGCCTGTACTGTACTATACTGTTCTACGTTATAAAACAAAGTGCAGAATGGGAGACTGCTTCGCAGAACATTTATATTCTGTCCAAAAAATAGAGCCTGAGCTTCCAATTGCCTACCAATGGGTTCCCTGGCCTAAAATTCTATCTCAGGCATGAAGGAATCCTCCAGTGAAGTTCAGTGCAAGCCGAAAGAACAGCACCTCATTATCTGCTTAGAAACTCTGTAGCCTTCAAGACTCAATATTGAGTTCAACAATTTTACGGCTTGAACACCTTCTCCCATATCCTTACAAAACCCCACACACCAGGCCTTGTCATGACATGGATTGCCATCGCACATTGCCATTGCTACTAATAGTCCCAATTTGGAGCTATTCATTCTCCCAGCCGAACTTTCCTAATCCTTTATCTGTCCAACTGTTTATCTCTCTCTTTGTCCTCTATTTCCATCTCCTGTTTATTCTTCCCCCTCCCCATGCCGCCAACCTTTTCCTAGCTGCAATCAGTTCTGAAGAAGGGTCAGTGTACCTGAAATGTTAGCTCTGCTTTCTCTCCACAGATGCAGCCAGACCTACTGAGTTTTTCTCACAACTTCTGTTTTTGTTCACCAAATTGATTCCTCCGAATTTGGCAGGACTGATGTATGAGGAGAGTGTGAGTTGGTTAGGATTGTATTAACTGGAATTTCGAAGACTGGTGGTCTCTGGTGTTACGAAAGTAAACCGTGCATGAATTTTTACTTGAAGCAATTTTGTGAGACCCTTAGAAAGATGTACATGCTTGGTTCTGATGTGAGTTGTGATCATCAGGAGAAATCCATGCAAAGGTAATCTCACTGAGTAGAACCTGTGATGTGCTTGCAAAGGTTAGTGTCATGAACATGACACACTTCAATGGGGAGCTTGGTTGACCTAATTTTGGACAAGTGGGACAACTTGTAGAAGCCAGCAAGTTTGATGCCAGAGTATTTATACTTGATCCTGAGAATGTTGAGGGTCTTTGGATGAATCAGTGAGAAATTCCCAATATGCCACTACAGCTGAAGTGAGTGGAAAGTCAGCACTTTGGGGTTTTCTATATGATTTGCTGTAAGGAACTACTAGTGACTGCATGCAGGGCATCCTGCTAAACTTTGTCAGGTAACTACTATAAGCAACCATCAAAAAATTGCGGACTGGCATTTAATGTCTGTAAGACCTGTCCAGAAATAAGCATATGCTTGATTTCTTAAGATGCAGCTATATTCAGGCTATAGGATTATAGAAAATGGTATAGACTGTATGATAAACTGCAGAAAGAATTAGTCAAGTTATCTCACTGCAGAGACTTGATCCAATCAACTCTATGTTTCAGTCAGTTAAAAGCACTGGGGATCTCATAATATAGTTAACATGCAAATGCTTGAGTACTGTGATTATATTTGATGCCAATTAATGAAAATGACAATTGATAACAATTGGGATGTTAATTTACAGCTCTCCATGCAATTGTTTCCAACTGATAGCTGAGAGATTACATTTCAGTGCTAGTGAGATTAAGTGAAAGGTTGTCCTTTTGAATTAATGATATTGAAGACATGCCAAAAGTTTCAGGTAAGGATATTGCTCAGTCATGCCAAATGATGTACTTCAGTGCCAAGAGTGTCTGTAATTGATCTTTATAACATTTTTAGAGATCATATTTGAAATATCTGTTAAGAGTTGTGCAGTGTTTTATAATTTACTGTTATTAAATGATATACGATATATGCAAGTGAGCTGATAGCCGATATTACCAATCACTTTTAGTAAGTATCCCAATATCCCTATAATGAAACCTTTAGTGGAAAATATGTTTGCCACTTTCTTCCTCAGCATTCAGGTTTCAATTTCCAGTGTTGTGTTGCTGATGATGAATGCACACAGGTACTGGGTCAAAAGGAGAGTCCAGCTCATGTATGGTTGTGCAGAGGAGCAATTACTGAGCCCACAGAGTGTACATGCAAAAATGATGTCTGAGGAGCTATGTGAGGAGACTACCCTTCAACAAAGATACAATTGAATGTCTCTGTACATTTTGGATGAAGACTTTATGCGAACCTTGCGATGCCTGCTACCTTGTCAATGCCAATGAAAATCACCACAGCACTGGTAGGTCACTTCAACACAGGACTGGTGACTTGTGTGGCACTTGCCAAAACACTGTGAGGACCTGCATTCACTTATGACTGAGGCAATTCTTAATAGAGTTTTGTACTTCATTCATTGATGTCAACCTGATTGATTCAGGTTACAACTTTTCTATGTGACTTATGCGTTCAGTCAACAGGAGACAATCTGGTGAAAACTTTACTTAAGACATTTTTAAAAAGTTGATTAATGCAGGGCAGTCTTTTTTATGGATATATTATGATTCTCTGATAAAATATTCCATCATAAAGTTATATTGCAGCTCTGATACGAATACGACACATTCCCTTCCACTATATATATGAGGTCTGTGTTATAAGTAGACAGCAACAGTGTCTCTATACTAGGCTACAGTTGCCCAAAATGTCGATTCTCCTGCTTCTCGGATGCTACCTGGCCTGGTGTGCTTTTCCAACACCGCACTCTCGACTCTGATACAGACAAAGCATCACAAGCCATGCCCTCCTCAAACACTATTACATTTAAAATGATCAATGAATTGTTACGATCATCACTACCCTCAGAGACAGAAATGTCACCCTCAACACAATATCTTCCCTCTTCAACTGCATTGCTTCAGAATGCCTCTGTCCCATCCCCACCTGTTTCAGATATCTTGGACAATGGAACAAACTGAGCTACATTGCCATCTGACGTGTCCGTGGCTTTTGTCAGAGGAGAAATAAAACATAGTTATTCTTTGTTACAATTTAACTCTTCTCCCAATACTATAAGCCTTAGACTAGAGTATCCCATCATCTTTATTCATGTCCAAGCCTGAATCTCCACTTGTTATCATATATTGGAAACGGAATGGCCAAGAAGGCACCTTCTGAACTTTTGCTGTTTGCGAACCTTTGCTGTATGGCCCTGCAGCTTTAGTCAAAAATCCTTCCAGTGCATTGAGTCAGCAATGCCAGAAAGAAGACATGAAAATTTAAATGAAATCATGCTGTCCTGTCTTGTCACACATCTTATGACTTCTGTGAACTTCTAAAGGTCAATGCTCTGAGGCACTTAATGATCAACGTTAATACTAGTAACATTGTAAGGACATTTATACATATGCAAACAGATATACTCACATATCAGATCATGCAATTTTTTCTGGCATTGATCCATTATCCCAGGTAGACATTGACAGACATCAATAAACAGAACATTCATATCTTGATCGCTGCAGTTTTGAGTTATCTTCCTTATTGACATCCCCTGTATGCCAGCCTCCACAGACAAACTGAGTATTTTCAGCAAGTTAATATATAACCATTTAGTAACAATGTGTAAAATAGCTAACTACTAATCAATTTAAAAATGGTTAAATAACAATGACATTGAATACTTAGAATAAACGTTAAAATAAAGTTAAACTTATATTAAGAGTTCACTTGATGAAGGTGCAGCGCACCAAAAGCTTGTGATATCAAATAAGCCTATTGGACTATAACTTGGTGCCTTGACTTCTGATATTTTACATTAAGAGGAATAACATTAAATTTAGAAATTATATGTAAACTAAACTATTGTGAAATCTAAGAATTGCTGCAGAAACTTGACACAGGTTTGCTTTCTGTCTAAAGAATTGATTGTATTACTTAAACAGGCCGTTCCCAGCTCCAGTTACATTATTAGGGATATGGCCCTAATTCCCTTCAAATCTACTTGACTTGGAAAAGGCAGCAAAAAACCTCAAGATAAGTGTGCATTTTTGGCACCCAATATCATCTGGGTGTAGGTGTTCTGACTGTAATTAGAAGATCTGGGCTAAGGAATCTGTTGGTTTTAGATATGTTCAGTGAGTGGGCAGATGAAGTTAATATTGGTGAGTGCACATTTATCTACTTTGTCAGGAAGAATAGAAAAGTGGCATATTACTTAAAATGAGAGAAACTTTGTAGAATTCTGAGATACAAAGAGCCCTGAGTGAATGAAGCAAATAAAGTTAAAATCTGGTACAACAAGTGATTAGGAAGACAAATGGAATTGCCATTTTTTGCAACAGAAATAGAATATAAGAGTAAAGATGTCTTGCTACACTTGTCCAGGACATTGGTAAAATCACATCTAGAGTCCCTCACATGGTTTTGGTCTCTTCATTTAAGAATAGATATGAATATGAATAGATACGAATATAAATGGATACAAATAAAACCTCCTTAATAATAGATTCCAGCATTTCTTGCATAGAGGAACTGTTTTACTGTTTTCCAATCTAGTAGCACCATTTCAAAACCCTGGGAATTTTTAAAAATTAAAACCAATACATTGGGTGTACATAGCTCAAATGCTGCTTTTTTAAAAAACTCTAGGATTAAGTCCATTCAGAGACTTGTTAGCTTCTAGTTCCTATATTTTTCTTTGTATTGTTTCCACAATTATTGCAACTGTTTAAATTCCTTCCTCCTTCTTACCCCTTAATTTATGTGTATTTCTGGGATGTCATTCATCTCTTTCACTGTTAAGACAGTTGCAAAATAGCTGTTTAATCTCAGCAAGCCTTCTGACCAAACTAAAAAAAAGAAGAGCTGGATTTAACCAGATGGCGAGGGGAGCTGGCAAGTCAGATGGTTTCCTCTTGGGCCTGCATCCGGGTCTGGCCAAAGCAGTCATCAACAAGTCCAAGTAGCAGTCTGTGAGGAAGTCTAATTTCCCAACTGCCTGCTGTCTTCCATGGCTATATTCATGCACTGGTGTCCTTGGAAAGGGAGTATGTGGTGTCCACCAACATTCTTGATGCCTTCAGAAAGAGGTGGCTACTGCAGGGGTTGAAGCACCTTATTTCCTCTTCCAATTCCAAGCAAATTTAATCTCTTCCCTCTCTTCCAACCCTTCTCTCTCATTGTTGCACTTCAGCTGGTGGGCAGTGCTTGTAACTTGCTGTATTAAATGGTGACACAGGTGATTTGGTGATGATTTTAAAATAAAAGAGTTAGGTGCATTGACTAAAGTCGCCATCTATATGTCTAGGCAGTTGGCTATGGAAGATGCTATAGTTTCTCATTGCTGAGAAGATTAGGGCCTGTTAGCAACTAAGGGGGCAATCTGTGTGTGAAGCCAGAAGATACTGGAAGAGTGTTAAATGAGTACTTCACATCTGTCTTTAAAAGGGAAAAGGAGGATGTAAGTACAGAATTCAAGAAGATGGAGTGTGATGTTCTTGAACAGGCTGATGGAATTTAACCATGATAAAAGTGAGATGATGAGCTTTGGAAGAAAGATCAAGACAAGGGAAAATGCAGTGATTGGCAGGACACTAGGAAGCTCAGCAGAACTGCTCACTTTTTTCAGCAGCCATATTTGTGCTCAGGTGTCCTTGGACAGTGAACTTGGGTTGCCCATCAACGCTTTCAAAACTGTCAGATAGAGGTAGGCACTGCAAGGGAGAGGGGTGCATTTTCTCTCCCTCCAACACTATTTTGATGTAACCCAAACCTTCCTTCATCTTTTTGTTATTATTGCACTGCCCTGGGCCATGCTTGCTAACTGTCACCTGCTTAGTTGATTAATTGGGCAATTTGGTGATAGATCTTCAAAAAGAACATGTTGGCTCTGGACTGGGCAAGGTCCAGTAGGGAATGGTTGATACAGATGTTTCAGCTGTACTCGAAAGGTTTACAATACCTTGGTGGCACCATAGGTGGCACAGTGGCACTGTTAGCACTGTTGCCTTGAAGCGCCAGAGACCTAGGTTCAATTCCCGCCTCAGACAACTGTCTGTGTGGAGTTTGCACATTCTCCCTGTGTGTGCATGGGTTTCCTCTGGGTGCTCTGGTTTCCTCCCACAAGATGTGCAGGTCAGGTGAATTGGCCATGCTAAATTGCCCGTAGTGTTAGGTGAAGGGGTAAATGTAGGAGAATGGGTCTGGGTGGGTTGCTCTTCGGAGGGTTGGTGTTGACTTGTTGGGCCGAAGGGCCTGTTTCCACGCTGTAAGTAATCTAACCTAATAAAACACTTGATAATCTCTGAAAGTCTTTTGCTATCTAATTCAACATATGGATATCAGTCTCTTAAACACATACCGTGCTTTATCAAAAATAAAAACTGAAAGTGCTGCAGGAACGCAGCAGGTCTAGTAACATCTCTAATGTGAGAAATAGCTCTGCTTCTCTCTCTCAGTTGCTGCCAAACTTGCTGAATTCCTCCAGCACTTTCTGTTCTTTTGTTTTATTTCCAACGTCTAGCATTCACATTATTCTGCTTTTGCTTTCTGGCTTTAACCATTTGCCTTCAAGAATAACCCATTGGCTGAAGTTTTCTTTCCCTGAAAACCAACATCTGCAGAGAAATCTGTTTCCTTTTATTCATTTTGCCTTGTGTGTGCATGTGTGTCTTTGGGTATGGTTAATGTGATTCTATATTTCTATATTACTGTTTGCGTGATGTTAACCAATTATTGCATTTCTAGTAAGCAACTTTTGCTTTGATAATAAACCCAGAATTGTGATTATTAAAACATTTCTGTGCTGGATCTTTTTCTTCACAATCTGATATAGAAAATGTAACTGAAAAAGTATTTTTATTTTTGCTGGAGTAGTCAGGTTAAAATGATGATGTACTCCTCCAACTTATCATAACTTGAGAGATATCTGTCTACCTGTTCCTAACTTCCTCTCCTTTCAAAATATCTATGAATAATCTGAGAATGATCGAAAGTAGTTGAAAGTATTTATAAAAATTTGAAGGGTACCCTCAAAGCTGTGATTTCAGGCTCTGATAACCAATTCTGCATGTATGAGCCTTTTACTGCGGCAGGCCACAATCTTTATTAGACAGGCATGAGGCTGGAAGAACACAGCAAGTCAGGCAACATCAGGAGGTTAATCATTGACCATTCCCGTCAATGATCCTTGGTTCGCACCACTCACCCCATCAATCACCCCAAACCCCCAGGTACCTTCCCCTGCAACCCGAAAAGATGCAAAACCTGCCAGTACGCCACCCCCCTCACTGCCATCCAGGGTCCCAAGCAGTCCTTCCAGGTGAAACAGGGGTTCACCTGCCTCTCTTTCAACCTAGTTTACAACATCAGTTGCTCCCTTTGTGGTCTTCTCTCCATTGGGGAGAGCAAACATAAATTTAGGGAATATTTCACTGAACATCTCAGCAGGGCCCGCAGAGGCTGACCGGACCTCCCAGTCACCGCCCATGTTAATTCCCCTTCCCGATCCCTTTCCAACATGACCATCCTTGGCCTCCTCCATTTCCACAATGAACCAAACAGCAAATTGGAGGAACAACATCCCATCTTCCGCCTGGGCAGCCTACAGCCGGGAGGACTCAACATTGAATTCTCAAATTTCAAATAATCTCCCTTCCCATCCCCTGACTCCCTTCCCAGCGCCCCTACCCTCCCTTCCACTGCTCCCTTCCACCAACTGGATTAATTCCTTTCATTGACCAACCAGGTCATACCCTCTACCTGTTTTCACCTAACCCCACTTCACCACCCTGTCCCTGCCACCCCCTTTATTTGCAGCTCCCCCTGCACCCACCCCCAGGCCTGAAGAAGGGTTACACCTGAAACGTCGACTTCTCTCCCGCATGATGCTGCCTGGCTTGCTGTGTTCTTCCAGCCTCCTGCCTATCTACTTTGGATTCCATCATCTGCAGTTTCTTTGTCTCTAGCAGTTTTATTAAGCAATCTCTGCCCTCTGAGCATTAACCTCTGTGATCCTGGTAAGATACAGAGAACTCCAGGAATTTGTGCATTGGTTGTTAAAGTCAGAATGCATGATTAAATTCATAGCTCATTTCATACTTGCATATTTTTATGATTTTTCCTGACAGCTGCTCAAAAGTTGGGTCAAACCTGGACGTGGGCAGGATCATGTTGTGTTTCCCATTCAGTTCCACTCTCTGACCCAGCTCCATTCAGCAGTTAATATTCTGTTCAATATGTCTGCCCAGTCATGTCCTTCTGAAAGTCCTTACAGTAATATAAATGTATATACAGTACTCCAATAGCTAAAGTGCAATAATATAAAAAAGTAAAACCATTTCTGGGAATCTGAAAGACCATAAAATGTCGGAGCAGAAGTATGTCATTTAGTCCATCAAGTCTAATTCATCATTCAAATAAGATTGTGGTTGATCTGATAATCCTCAACTCCACTGTCCTGCCTTTTCCTCATAACCTTTGATGCCCTTCCTGATTAATAATAACATGTCTATCTCAGCCTTGAATATACTTCATGCCCCAGCATCAACAGTCCTCTGTGTTAAAGAATCCTACACATTCAATTCTGACTAAAGAAATTTCTTCTCATCTCTGTCTTAAATGTGCGACCCCAAATTCTGAGATTATGCCATCTGGTCCTGAATTCTCCCATGAGTCCAACATTCCATTTGCCTTCCCTATTATCCACTGAACTTTTATGATTCGTGGATGAGGACTCGTAAATTCCTCTGTTCTGTAGCTTTCTGTAGTTATTCCCTTTTTAAGTAATATTCAGCTTCTCTAATCTTACTGCCAAAGTGCATAATCTTATATTTTCCCACATTATATTCCATCTGCCACATTTCTCTCCACTCTCTTATCCTGTCTGTATCCCCCTGTAAACTCTTGGTGTCATCCTCAACATTAGTCTTCCCACCCTTTTTGTGTCATCTACAAAATTGGCTACAGTGCATTCATTTTCCTCATCTAAGTCATTAACTATGAACCCAGCATTGATCCCTGTGGCACACCACTAATTATACATTGCCACCATAAAACTGACCAGTTATCCCACTCTCTTTGACTTCTATTAGTTAGCCAATCATCTATCTCTGCTAACATACTACCTCCATGCCTTTTATTTTATTAAGTAGCCTAATGTGGGATATTTATTGACCCTTAAAAGCCAATGAAGTAAAACAGACTTTAAGCAGGTGAAAGATAATGGGTGAGGAAGAAAAAGAACAAAGGGTAATGTTTGTGATTAGAAATACAGGTGAGATTAAATGACAAAAGATTTTGTGGTGAAGGGCAAAGAGAGTTGGCAATGGACAAGGAAAGAAAGAAAAGATTAGTCTGAAAGAACTGCAAATGGCAGAATGATGAACAGCTGTCATGCAAAAATACAAAGCTGAAACTGTAAAATCAATGCTAACTGAGAAAGGAGAATCAAAATGGAGGCAGAGATTGTAGGTTATCATTACTAAACACAATGTTGACTGCAAATCTGTAGAGTGCCTAACTGAGCTGTTCTTTGATCTTAGGCTGAGCTTTGTTGAAATACTGGGTGACTGAGATAGAAATAACAGTGACAGCATGTGGAGAATTAAAATGGCAAGCTATTGGAAGCTCTGTGCATGCTTGTGAACTGAATGGAGGTGATCCACAAATCTGCATTCCAATCTTTATTTTGTCTATTTAGTGAAACACAGAGCACATTAGAGCCACAAATACAGTGTGATAAATTGAAAGAAATGTACACAAGTCACTGTTTAACCTAATCAGAGTATTTGGGATGATGAACAGTGTGAAGGGAAGATATAAAAGGCAAGTGTTTCAACTCTTACATGCACAGGTACGATGGGAAGGAGAGGGGACTTGAGAAGTAACTGAGGGGTGGAGGGAATGATTTATTCGGAATGACTGGAAGGGAGATAAGTGGAAGATATGTTTGTTGATGACATTACATTGGACGTGGTGGAAAAGGTAGAGGATATTGAATGTAGTGGAGTGGAAGGTGAGGAAAGTGGGAAATCTATTCTAGTACTGGGAGGGAGAGGAAGGGATAAGAGCAAAAATATTGGAAAAGGGATAGACATGATCGAGGATCATGTCAAGAGTTTGGTGGTGGGAATCCCCAGTTTAGAAAAAGGAAGATATATCAGGAGAAAAGTGGAAACATGAGAACAGATGGGGGGGTGGTGGAGAAACTGAAAGAATGAATGGACTTCACACAGCAGTTAGGATATCTGGAACATGACATTGACTTTGAACTCTTCTTCTGCTGCCTTCACCTTTGTGCCCATTTCGGTGGACAGGAAGCCTCTCTGCATCCCACAGATCCCTTCACCCACCTCCAATACTCTCTCTCCACCTGAACCTCTCTCTCTGGCCTTTTACCAGCACTTGACCTGCTCATCAGGAACTGTCGGTGTAGCATTGGTCGCCTTAATTTCTCAGGGGAGAAAGTGAGGACTGCAGATGCTGGAGATCAGAGCTGAAAATGTGTTACTAGAAAAGCGCAGCAGGTCAGGCAGCATCCAAGGAGCAGGAGAATCGATGTTTCGGGCATAAGCCCTTCTTCAGGAATGAGGAAAGTGTGTCCAGCAGGCTAAGATAAAAGGTAGGGAGGAGGGACTTGGGGGAGGGGCGTTGGAAATGCGATAGGTGGAAGGAGGTCAAGTCTGGAAAAGTTGAGGAACCCAGAGTGTGGGGGTAAGTACATGAAAGTTTTTTCTGGAAACGTTGAGGAACCCCGTGGCTCAACACTTCAACTCCCCCTCCCACTCCACCAAGGACATGCAGGTCCTTGGACTCCTCCATCACCAGACCATTGCAACACGACGGTTGGAGGAAGAGCGCCTCATCTTCCGCCTAGGAACCCTCCAACCACAAGGGATGAACTCAGATTTCTCCAGTTTCCTCATTTCCCCTCCCCCCACCTTGTCTCAGTCAAATCCCTCGAACTCAGCACCGCCTTCCTAACCTGCAATCTTCTTCCTGACCTCTCCGCCCCCACCCCAGTCTGACCTATCACCCTCACCTTGACCTCTTCCCACCTACCACATGTCCGACTCCCTCCCCCAAGTCCCTCCTCCCTACCTTTTATCTTAGCCTGCTGGACACACTTTCCTCATTCCTGAAGAAGGACT
>NC_057718.1:75251380-75266812 GCF_004010195.1 Chiloscyllium plagiosum | reverse complement strand
CTGCGCTTTTCCAGCAACACATTTTCAGCACCTTAATTTCTCACCCTGCCTCACCCATTTGAACCTCTCTCTCTAAACATTCTTCACCCAATGTTCTCAAATCTAATCCTGACTTTGTAATCAAGCCTGCTGACTTGCTGTCTGGTGTACTGACCTGTACATTGAGGAGGCTGAGTACCAGCTTTAGGACACCTCCTCCTATCTCTCATGCCCCTATCATCCAGCATCAGGCCATCGTGTCCACAGATGTCACCAATCTTATCTATTGTAGGGATCTCCCCACTACAGACCCCAGCTCATGAGAAAGAAGGCCGGAACCATCCCTATCCACCACTGTCCTACTCCACCTGGCTGAGCTCATCCTCACCTGAACAACTTCTGTTTTAATTCCTCTCACTTTCTTCAGATCAAAGTGTGGCAGTGAGTACCCACATGGGCTCCAGTTAAACCTGTCACTTTGTGGGGTTTGTAAAGCATTCCTTGCTCCAGTCTTACTTGGAAGCCTCCCCTCAACAGTTTCCCTGGTATATCGATGATATTATTGAGTCTGCTTCCCTGCTTGGTCTGGAACTGGAAAAATGTATCAATTTTGCTTCCAATTTTCACCTTCCTCTCACCTTCACCTAGTCCATCTCTGCCTCTTCCCTTCCCTTCCTTGACATCTTTGTTTCCATTTCTGGGGACAGGCTTGCCCCCAATTTCTACTAAAACCCACTGACTAACAGTTACCTTGACTGGGGCACTGGCACCAGTATTGGAAGAGGAGGGATCTGCATTGTTGGGACAGTCTCCACCTGAACCAAACTGGGACCAGTGATCCAGCAAAAATGATAAATAGAGTGATCAACAGGACTTTACACTAGCAAGTGGGGGGAAGGGAAGGGCAAAACTCCAAGAAGTATGATAACCAATGGAGAGCAAAGCTACAGATTAACATCTGTGGGGTGGATTCAACTGCATGGAAAAATATGAAAGAAAATGAAAAGAAAGGAGAACTCAGGAGAAGTTATTAAAGTCTCCAGTACACAAAATAGGACAAAGTGTTTGGAAAGGGTTAGGAATGAAACTGCATACATACTGGATAAACAAACGATAATGAGAAGAGGGATGGTTAATACAGGACTGAAGGTGTTGTATCTAAATGCACACAGGGGTAAATGAGCTTGTGGCACAGATCAAAATTGGCAAGTATGATGTGGTAGGCATCACCGCAAGGGGATCAGGACTTGGAACTAAATATCCAAGGATACAAACCTTATTAAAAAAAGGCAGGTGGGCAGATGGGGTGGGGTTGACATATTAGTAAGAAATGAAATTAAATCAGTAGCAAGAAATGATGTAGGGTCAGATGATGTAGAATCTGTGTGGGTAGAGTTGAAGAACCGCAAAGGTGAAAAATACCATAACAGGAATTATTTACAGGCCTCCAAACAGTAGTCAGGATTTGGGGCACAAGATTCACCAAGAGATAGAAAAGGCAAGTAATAAAGTCAATGTTACAGTGATCATGGGGGATTTCAATATGCAGGTGAATTGGGAAAATCAGGTGGGTAGTGGATTGCAAGAAAACGAATTTGTGGAATGTCTCTGAGATGTCTTTTGCGAGCAGCTTGTGATGTACCTCACTAGGGAACAGGCAATACTGGATTTAGTATTGTATAATGAGGCGGACTTGATAAGGGAGCTTAAGGTGACGGAACCCTTCTGAAGCAGTGATCATAACATGATCAAATTTACTTTGCAATTTGAGAAGGAGAATGTAGAATCAGATGTAATGGTGTTATAGTTAAGTAAAGGCAATTACAGAGGCATGAGGGAGGAGCTGACCAGAATTGACTGGGAGAGGAGCCCAGCAGGAAACAGCAGTGGCAGGGGTTTGTGGGAGTAATCCGTGAGACACAGTAGAGATTCATCCTGAGGAAAAAGAAGCATACTAAAGGGAGGAGGAGGCAACCAGGAAAGTCATGGATAGCATAAAAGCAAAAGAGAAAACAAATAATGTGGTGAAAGGCAGTGGGACACCAGAGATTGGGAAGCCTACAACAGAGGACAAAGAAGAAAGAAATAAGGAGAGAGAAGATTAAATATGAGGGTAAACTAGCCAGTAATATTAAAAAAGATTGCAAGAGTTTCTTGAGATATATAAAGGGCAAAAGACAGGCAAAATGGGTCACTGGGCTACTGGAACATGACCCTGGAGAAGTAATAATGGGGAGCAAAGATGGGTGAGGAACTGAATAAGTACTTTGTATCATTCTTCACGGTGGAAGACAAATGTAATATCACAAAAATTCAAGAGAGTTGGGGGCAGAGATGAGTATGGAGGCCATCACCAAGGAGAAGGTGCTAGAAAAACTGAAAGGTCTGAAAGTGGAAAAATCACCTGGACCAGATGGGCTACACCCTAGAGCAGAGGTGGGGAACCTTTTCATGTTGGAAGGCTGCATTATGTTAGTTGTAATCCAATAAGGCCACATCCAAGAAACTTCAATTACATATTCTTCAATTCTATATCTTGACTGGCGTACTGGATACCCACAGGCTCTCGCCAACCAGCCTCGGGTGGTAGTGGCACCAGTCAGGCGGGGAAGATAACGTACATTCTAGAGTTGCATTGTAACTAAATCATGAACATAGCAGGTGTCAAAATAGCCCTTATGATTTATCAATTTTTTAATTGTGGCGGTCAATCTGTGAGGATTATTTTGTTGAATTTTGTTTTACTCTCTGGTATTTTACATACATTCATTTTAAGATTAAAATAAAAATAATAAAGGACAAAAAACATATTAATAAAAAATAAAAGATTTGTTCTGCAAAATTTGGATTCATTCAAAAGGCCACACACAATGGCCTAGAAGGCCGCATGTGGCCTAAAGCCTGCAGGTTCCCCACCTCTGCCCTTGAGCTTTGAAGGAGACAGCTGATTAGATAGTGGAGGCTTTCGTAGTGATCTTTCAGGTATCACTGGAGTCAGGGAGGGTCCCAGAGGACAGGAAAATCGCTAGTGTAACCCCTCATTTAATTCTGTGGTGCAAATCCCTAACCAAAGGTTGTCCCTCTTGGCTTTGGTGAGGTTTGCTGGCAACTATGACAAACTTCAAGTCTCTGAATTTGAACTAAATGGCCAGGCAAGCTCGTGGTAAAATAAGCCTGGCTGAGGGACCAAAGAGCAAAGTGGCAGTGCAAAGGAAGGATGCATTCGTGTCCAGGTAGGGTCAGACTGAGTAAGTGCTATGAAAGCAGGCTAAAAGTCAGAGTTGCAACCTAGTTCAGTCCATGAGCTGGGTGTATGTCCCTGATTACACAGTGTCCTTGCGGCAGCATTGTATTGATAGTTGCTGATGCAGCCCAAGGTGCAGCACTGAAGTGCAGAAATGTCCTGTCAGTGAATCAGAGATGTGTCATGAGGGTTCTTAGAAGTTGGCACATGTTGGATGCCAATGTCTGTGGACATAGTGTTCATGTGGTCAAAATGGATGTCATGTCAGTCGAATCTGCTGAGTGCTTGTTCTGGTTTTCTTGTGGAGCTTTCCTGATGCTGAGCTTGTTTGTTGAATTTGGTAACATGGGAAACCAAATATTAAATAAGATGATATGGTTTCTTAACAAGGTGCTTAATATGCATTATTCCCCGTCAGGTGGCAACTTGCAGCTGCCTGGTGAAAATCTCTTCATGGCACTTGTAAAAAGCATAAAAGATAGCACAATTTGTTCCTGACATCAAGAAGGGCCTCATTGCACTTGTCAACCTACTCTGCCACACATCTCTCTGTAGCCCACATTGCTCAGACCCCTACAGGATTCTGCCCTATTTGTTTCCAGCACAATATAATCAACATTTATTACAAAAGCAAATAATGATGATGCTGGAAGTCTGAAGCAAACACAAAGAATGCTGGAGAAACTCAGCAGGATTGGCAGCATTTGTGTAGAGAGAAACAATGCCAACTTTGAGTCTGGTATGACTCTTCTTTCAAACTTCTACAGAACTTCACTTCTGAAGAAGAGTCATATAAGATTTGAAATATTAACTCTGTTTCTCTTTTAACAGAGGCTGCCGTATTTGCTGAGTTGCTCTAGTACCTTCCAGTATCTTTATTCTCACAAACAATCCCACAAAATAACAAGGTGCTGACAGCAATAGTCACAACCACATCACTTAAAATCTTCATGACACATTTTTAAGATTATTTCCAGTTTAAAATTTTCATGATTAGGGCTACCATTTCATCAGGTTTAGGTGGTTCTACTCATACAAATCTTGGCAGAATACAGTTATTAGTCTGCTACTGACACATCTAAGGAAGAAATGTTATGCAATTCATTCAGCCTTTGTTACTGTAATGGCAAGCATTAACAAATCTAGTTACAGGAGAGGCAACAAGACCCATCTCATGTCACTGTAAAAAATGTCAACCAGTGCTCAAATGGTCATACAAGATCCATTCTCAGCTAATAATTCAGTGCAGCACTAAAGGATTACCACACTGTCATAGGTGTTGTCTTTTAAATGAGACATTAAACCAACTACCCATTAGGCCTCTCAATTGAATTCAATTTAACTATACAATAAAAAAACATGAAATTCGCCCTAGTATTTATCTCATCAACATCAGTGCAACAGGTGGTCTGATTATTGTGGGCAATTGGCTGTTTCATTTCATACATTACAAATGTGACTGGACTTCAAGAATACTTCATTGGTTGTAAAGTACCTAGGAACAAAATAAAGTTGTGAAAATATCTTTGTAAAGCAAGAAACTATTTTAATCATGCTGCTTCACAATATATATTGAGTCCAATTTGCACCAGAGCTCAAGACATTCCCCCCAAATTTCAGTCAGAAACCTATGGCAGATAAATATTTGACAACAGAAAGTGGTCAAGACACAAACTATCCTTCTCTAAAGGGCAAACTGAATCAATATTGGGAGCAGAGGAAAAAATGATAGTTACAAGAAAAGAATAGGACAATGGGTCCAGGTTTGGTTGTTGTAGCAGAGATACATTGAAGGAAATGGTATTGTAAATTGGGTTGTAAAGGCATGACATATAAATTGGTTTGGAGAGTAAATGATCAATGAGACATTAACTACATTGCTACAATTAACCTGTTGTTAAATCTATTCCCAATCAAAACTCCCCAGTGCCTGATTCTGACAGATGATGTGATCATTTGCATTAAATGTTCAAACTAAACGGAATACCTCATTTAATTTTCCTTTCGTAGGCATAGACAGCTCAACATCTTGATGGGACAGTTCACTTCAATCTTGCTGTTGTTTTATATTTATGTTTAAAAATATGTATCTCTCACTAGCGAGTAATATTGTACATGCAGGAGGGTAGTTGTTTTGGGTTACTGAAATATCCACAAGCAAAGACAATGTCACTGTCCATCATAAGCTACAATTATATTTTAGAGAGATGGGTAAGATTCACTCTAGAAATTAGCACGCAGTTTAAGCTGACATACCAATGCAGCTCTAAGGATTACTGGACAAAGATGGGTGCAGCACAGCTTGGCTTCAAAATCATCACTCTTTATCCTTTATGCTTTTCACAAGTCGCGTGGTGAGATTCTTGCTAGGCAGCAGCAAATTGGCAGTTGACGTTCATTATTGATCATTAAACTTTCTTGTTAAGGTCATATCTTGCCTCATTAAATACCAAATTTGCCAAATTTAAATTAAATCTTTTCTCAGCTTTCTTCTTTTGAAGGTAAACCATCCCAACTTGTCTAATTTTTCCTCAGTCCTGATGTGTCCCATCCCTGGAACCATTCCCAAAACCTCTTTTCCACTCTTATGAATGCATTCACACCCTTCCTATTATGTGACACCCAGAACTGTATACAATACTCCAATTTCTTATATGAGTTTATCATAACTTCCCCTGTTCTTGCATTCTATTAACCTATTAATGAAGCCAAGAACAATATCTGGTTTATTAAAAACACTCTGTACCTTTCCTGCCACCTTAAATGACTTATACACATATATATCCAGATTTCCTGCAATCCTTTAGAACGGTACCCTTTAGTTTTTTGTAACTCTGCATGTTCTTGTATCAAAATGCTTCATCTCACACTTCTTCACATTGAAATTCATCTGCCACCGACCTGTCCATTCTACTAACTTGTCAATGTCCTTCTGAAGTTCTACATTGTTTTCCCAAGTTTTGTGTTGGCTGCAAATGTCCCTATCCATCAAGATCGAGATCACTTATAAATATATATCAGCAAAAGTAAGGTTCCTAACACATTGCTGGGCTGATCTTTAAAATCTTTTTTTTGAACAAGAGCATAATGTTTGCAATTCTCCAAACCTATAACACTATCCCTGAATCCAAGAAAGATTATTGACAGGCCATCTGCAATGTTCACTCTTAATTTCTTCACTATCTTTGGATGCATCTCATCTTGTTCTGGTACCTTTATGTACCAACAGCTTATCCATTTCCTAATCAATTTTAATTTTAAGTGCTTCGAAGTGAATGTACTTTCTCCTCAGTTACCATGGATTGGGCTGCATTTGCCTTGTAGGCTAAGTCAAATGCAAAGTATTCATTTAACACCTCACTCCTGTCTTTGCCTTGAAGATTAAAATCCCCTTTAAGTCCCAAATCACCCGCGCACTACCTGTTAGCACCCTTTAACTGTGGATATGCTCATAGAAGATTTTGAGATTTCCTTTTGTGTTAACTGTCAGTAATTTCTCACAATCCTTCTTGCTTTTCATATTTGCTTATTCACCTCTCTTCTGGACCTTATTAAATTCAGCAAACTGTACTTACTACTGACATCTATCATAAGCACACCTTAGCTGTCCAAAGATGTGCAGATCAGGTGACTTGGCCATGCTAAATCGCCCATAGTGTTAGATGCATTAGTCAGGGGTAAGTGTAGAGGAAATTAGTCTGGGTGGGTCACTCTTCAGAGTGTCAGTGTGGATTTGTTGGGCTAAATGACCTGTTTCCACACTTTAGGGAATCTAATCTAGTTTTCTTCTTTAACTTTGTTCATCATTCAGGGAGCTCTGGATTTGTTTGTCCTGCCTTTCCTTGTTGAGGGAATATATATTGACTGTGTCCAAACCATAACAACTTTGAAGCTAGTTCATTGTTCAAGTGTTTTTGCTTTTCCTGCCCCATCTTTGATTCCAGCCTGACTCTGGACATGCTCCATTGAAGTCACTTCTCCAGCAGTTGATTGTTTTTACTCTGGATTGACCAATGCCATTTTTACCATAATCTCAAACCTTATAATACAATAATCACTGCCTCATAAATGTTTCCCCACTGTAACTTGATCTATTTGACCCACCTCATTCCCAAGGACCAAAAGTAGCAGCCCCCTTTCTTGCTGGCTAGTACAGTCATTGTTGTGGAAAATTGTTCTAAACACTATTGGAGAACACTTGTCACTCATTACCACTGACACCACCACTAACCAATCAATTTACATTTAATTAAAATACTCCATTGGAACTATTCTATGATGTTTACATAGCTCTGTAATTTCAGGCAAATCTATTCCTTTTACAGCTTTCCCATCAGCTGCTGTCTGTGTATTACATTGAGCAATGAAATTGTACCTATCTTATTCCCTCAATCCAGCTAAATTGATTTTGTCCTTGAACACTTGAAGCATCCCTTTTTTCTCCAGTACTGCAATGCTCTCTGAAATAACTCCACAGAGGCTGATATCCTGTCACAAAGTCACCTTTTATTAACACATGCATTGTCCTTAACACTGATCCAACTCCCTCAGAGCCAGCACTCAGAGTGACCAGGATATCTGACACCCTGTACTTTTTATCAGAACACTCCTATTCTTCTTTTTCTTCTTTTTTTTTAACCCCCACACTACCACCTAAGTGCGGTAGTGCTTATTATTTTTTTTCCCCAGCACCCATGGTGTGTGTGTGCAGGTGTGGGACACAGTGAAAGACACAAAGTGCACGAATCTTTATTCAAATTCCACCACCAGGAAGATAGGAAAACACCCGGGTGGCCAGTGACAAACACTGCCCTTCAAATCAAAGGGTATAGCACTTTATTTTTTATTTTTTTATTTTTTTTTCTACTGCCCTTCATTTCAAAGGCTAATCCCTATTTAATTTTTTTTAAAGCACCCATGGGGTGTGTGTATACGTGTGAGAACACTCCTATTCTTACCTGTCAGCCAGAGCTTCCTGATTGGACCAGATTAACAGTTCCAATCAGGGAACTCAAATTCTATGAGGTCCACCTGGCTGAAATCATTACAATCACTTTCCTTAGCCAAAGAAATGTTGTCCCTCCTCTTTGTTTCTCTTTTCTGTCTTTTCTGATCACCATGTAGCCAGAAATATTTAACATCCAAATCTGCCTTTCCTTAAGCCAGATCTTTGTTATTTCCACAGCATCATAATTTCACAAGGCAATCTTGCGCCTGTAACTCCCCTGTCTTATTAATTATATTTGTTCACATACATGCAGTGCAACCCTGATTCAGATTTCATTACTTTCTCCCTTACTCTGATCTCAACTTATATGCCTCTCTCAGCATTTCATGCATCCTGGCTTAGCCCTTCTGAATAGCACTGGCAAAGTGCCCACAAGGAACTCAATCCCAGCTCAGTTCAGGTGCAACTTATCTACTTTGTAAAAGTGTGTTTTCTCTCAAACATGTGTCAGTATCCAAGGAATCTAATTTCCTCCCACTAGCACCATTTTTCCAGCCACATATTTCTTAACTTCCTACTTCTGCACTTAGTTGCATGTGGCACTGGGAGTAATCTGGAGGCTATTACTTTTGCGATCCTGTTTGCTAATTTTCTTTCTAGTTCCCAAAATTCCAACTGCTTCCTACCTGTGTCATTAGTACCAGTGTGGATCATGACTTCTGACTGTTTAGTCTTTCCCAGAAGGATATCCTTCAGCCATTCTGAGACATTATCATGATGGCAAGGAGGAGGTTGAATAGCATTTCATTTAGATTTAGAAGTATTTTGAAGAGTGACAACTTATTTCCTTTCTTTGTTGATCTGATACCAAGGGGGTTATCAATTTAAAGACCTGACAAAGAAAGGATGCTGCTTGGATTGGGGGGGGCTTGTCTCATGAAGGGAGGATCAGAGGTTGTGTGAACCTGGGCTTTTTACACTGGAGAGAATAAGGAAGAGAGGTGACTTGATAGAGGTGTACAAGGTAATGAGAAGCATGGATGGAGTAGATAGCCAGAGATTTTTCCCCAGGGCAGAAATGGCTGTCATGAGGAGTCATAATTTTAAGGTGATTGGAGGAAGGTATAAAGGAGATATCAGAGGTAGGTTCTTTACACAGAGAATGATGCGAGTGTGGAATGCACTGCCAGCAGTGGTAGTAGAGTCAGAGACATTAGAGACATTTAAACAACTGCTGGACAAGCACATGGAAGGCAGTAAAGTTGAGGGGTATGTAGGTTAGGTTGATCTGAGATTAAGACAAGTATTTGGCACAAAATTGTGGGCCGAAGAGCCTGTACTGTGCTGTACTGTGCTATGTTCTATGAAAAGACAGAATAAGGAGAAATCATTTTACTTGGAGGATTATTGGAACATGACTGAGGCAGAAACCCAGATACCCTTTCAAGAAAAGTTGGGAAAATATTTGAAACTGAGAAATATAACAGCATCAAGGAGAGAAAGGGATTCTTTTGGAATTGGCCTGGTTGTAAACTTTAGGGTACAACTGGATGCCAGGGAAGTCAAGCAGCACTAGAAATACGCAGTGGTCATGTATTGACATCCAGGAACCCATCCCTGAAGAAATCAAAATACTTTACTTTAGCAGAGGATTGGTGCTATTACCTCAGAAGAAAATTGCGGCAGTATACCTGTGATTATTGATTCTACTTTAGTTGTGTCAGCATTAAAAAGTAATTAGTATTCTACCAGCACTTATAAAGATAACACAAGGTAAATCAGGCATGACCTGCTTTGGCAATTAAAACGTTTGAATAGAAAAAAATCTGGTAATGGGTTTTGGAGATGTAACTATTTTGATTAGTAGCCTGTTTCACTGTGGAATTGTTGTTGAGTTGAGAGATTGTTAAGGAGGATTTTGACAAAGTCTCACATCAGAGACTAATGAAAAAAATTAAAGCACATGAGAGTTGAGATTAGTTGACAGACTGGAAACAGGGTGTGGGAATAAATGAGTCTTTTTCTGGGTGGCAGGTGGTGACTAGAGGTGTACCACAGGAATCCGTGCTTGGGTCCCGATTATTCTTGGTACATATATAAATGGCTTAGGTGAAGGAACCAAATATAATACTTCCAAAGTTGCTGACGACAAAAAAAACTAAGTGGGATTGTGAGTTATGAGGAAACTGCAAAAAGGCCTCTGGGCTAAAAGACCATGAGACCTTTAGATATAGAAGCAGAGGTTGACTTTCAGCCCATTGAGTCTGCTGTGCCATTTCATGAGATCATGGCTGATCTCATAAGCCTCAACTCCACTTGCTTGTCTTATCCCAATAATTGTTGATTCCCTTACTGATTACAAACTATCTAGCCTTGAATATACTCAATGACACAGCCCCAAGAGCCCTGTGTGGTAAAGAATATCACAGATTCACCACCCTCAGAGAGAGGATATTTCTTTTAATCTCTGATTTAAATATGTGGCTACTTATTCTGAAATTATGCCCCCTGGTCCAAGACTGTCTGTCAGAGGAAAATGACTTTTCCATATCTACCCTGTCAAGTCTTCTAAGAATCTTACCATGTTTCAATAAGGTGTCCTTTTATTCTCCTAAACCTCAATGAGTTTAAGCCCAATCTACTCATCCCCACCTCAAAAGAAAACCCCTCCATACCTGGAATCAACCTAATGTGCCTTCACTAAATTGCTTCCAATGTCAGTATATCTTTCTATAACTAAAGAGACCAAATCTGTTCACAGTATTCCAGCTGTGGTCTAACTAGTGCCTTGTACAAAATCAGCAAGTTAAAAGGGAAGCACTCCATATCCTTGGATCCAACCCTAACTGTGTAAACAAGCCTACTGACTGTTGTAAAACTGTTATTTTCTGCATATTAACTTATATGTTGTGGAGGCTGAATGCGATTTCTGGGATACCACTTCCTAATTCTCCATGAACCATGACACTACCATCAAACCTAGGTTATTGTGCCCATAGCAGCCACTAATCTCATTTTATCTGATTATCAGGTGATTCTGCCCCACTCTCCCTGGCTCCGTACAGCCATTTCTACCTTCTTCCCAAAATTCATAAACAGGGCTACCTGGGTAGACCAATTGTTTCTGCCCATTTCAACTCCACAGAACTGATCACTTCCTACCTTGAGTTAATTTTTTTCATCCCTTGTCCAGTGCCTTCCCATTTATATCGCAATTCTTTTGTCGCTTTACATTAGTTTCAAAATTTCCAGTTTGTGGGCAACATCTGCCTCCTCTTTACCATGGATGTACAATCCCTTTACACATCCATTCCCCCACTAGATAGTCTTCAGGCTTCCCACTTCTTCCTGGAAAAACGCTCTGATCCATTGCCGCTGATTACCACCTTCCTTTGCCTGGCTGAGCTCATCCTCACTTTGAACATTTTTTCCTTTATCTCCTTTAATTTCCTCAGATCAAAGGTATAGCGAGGGTAACCACCTGGGGCCGGTCTCTTTGTTTGGGAGGTTCGTCGTTCCAGTCCTAATCCGATCTTCTCCACAATTCATTTTCCAATACATCATAAGTGCTGCTTCACTTCCCCATACAGAATTGGAAAGATTTACAAATTTTGACTCCAATTTCTTCCTTGCTGTCCCTTTCACTTGGTCTATTTTCTCCCTTCCCTTCCTCAAAATCTCTATTTCCATTTCTGGAGATAGACTGCTAGCAAAATCCACTGCAAACTTACCAGTGGCACAATGACTCAATTGTTAGCACTGCTGCCTCACAGCACCAGGGACCTGGGTGTAATTCCAGCCTCATGTCACTGTCTGTGTGGAGTTTGCACATTCTCCCTCTATCTGCATGGGTTTCCTCCCACAATCCAAAGATGTGCAGGTTAGGTGAATTAACCATGCTAAATTGCCTATAGAGTTCATGGATGTATCGGTTAAGTTCATTTATAAGGGGTAAATGTAGGGAATTGGGTCTGGTGGGTTACTCTTCAGAGGGTTGGTGTGGACTGGTTGGACCTAATGGCTTGTTTCCATACCATAGGGATTCTACGACTGTCACAGTTACCCCGACATCTTGCTTTCTGGAAGGACTCGATCAAATTGTCTCAGTTCCTCTGTCTCCACCATATCTGTTCTCATGATGCCACTTTTCCTGAAAGGAAAATATCGATCTTTTTCCTCAACTGAAGATTTCCTGCCGCTGTGGTTGTAACAACCCTCAGCTATGTCCTACCTATTTCCAGCATTTCTGCTCTCTTCCTTCTCTTCCCTCCCACGGCATTCCCTGGTCCTCACTTTCCACCCCACCAGCATTAACATCCAAAGGATCATAAGCCGCCATTATCTGTTACATTCAGTGGGATGCTATCACCAGACATATGTTTCTCTTCCCTCTCATGTCAGCATGTCTGCTTGGGGACCCTGCAGCTTTCAGGACTTAGCATTGAATTCAATCATTTTAAAGCCTGAACATATTCTTTCATGTCTGTTACCTAACCTCACACCCCAGCCTCTGTTGTGACATGGTATGCTTTTAACACAGCTTACTTTCACTTACTCATTATTTCCATTATCAGTTATTTTCCTTCCCTAGTGAACCATCAACCATTGTTTGCTTAAGTTTCTTTCTCTTGCTCTGGTCTCTGTTTCCACATTGTACTACATCTGCCATGAGTTTGCTCACGTACTCAACTTGTCCAGATCACAGGAAGGTACAGAGTATACAAGTGGAAGAAAAAGCAGCAAACAAAGACAAAAAAGAAGAAAAGGTAACAAGGCACAGCATAGTTTTAGTCTCCTTATTTAAAGGATATAATTCCAACAGAAGTAGTTTAGAAAAGGATTACTCAACTGATTACTGAAGGAGTTATGAGGAAAGGTTGGACAGGTTGGGACAGTATCCATTGAAGTTTAAAGGGATAAGAGATAATCTTATTGAAATGTACAAGACCTTGAGGGGACTGAACAATGTGGATACGGAGAGAATGTTTCCACTATAGGAGGGGCTAGAAATAGGGTATGCTGTGTAAAATAAATTTCCCTTTGAAGACAGAGGTGAAGAGAAGTTCTTTTTCCTCTCTCAGAGGATCATAAATTTGTTAATTCACTCCCAGAGATCATTGGAGACTGGTACATTAAATATATTTAACATTGAGTTAGGTTGAATCCCTTGTCACTCAGGAGTCTGAGTGTTATGAGTAGACAGCAAAATAGAGTTGAGGCCACAAACTGATCAGCTACAATCTTATCAAAAGATTGAGCAGTGGTGGTGGTGGAGAGCTAATGGCCTACTCCTGCTCTTAATTTGGGTGCTTGTTTATATGTAAGAGTTTCTATTTTAAAATTGTGAAATTTTATTATTGTGGATGTGTATATTTAACTTGTTCATTATAGCTGAATCATAGAATTATCTAGTCATGAAGGAGGACATTGGATGAAATTGAATTTGTGCCAGCTCAGTTATCCAATTAGTCTCACCTTTTGCTCTTTGTCCACAGACATGTAACTTGGTCTTTCTTCAGAAAAACATCCAATTTCCTTTTGAAAATTACTATTGAACCTGCCTCTAAAGCCCATTTTAAATTATAACAACTAACAACATGAAAAACCTTCTTTTCATCTCCCCCGCACTGTGTATTTTTTGTAAATTATGTTAAACTGGCGTCCACTGGTAACTGACTCTTTTGCCAATGGAAACAGTTTCTCTTGAAAAGCTTATAATTTTCAGCATTTCTCTTCCCTACCCTTTTAACACTCTCTGCTTTAGAATGTAGAACAGTGCAGCACAAAAACAGGTCCTTCGGCCCATGATTTTGTGCTGAAACACACATGTACACTTTCTCTCTCGCACGCACAAATACTCTCCTCCTACTGCCCCCTTGACCATGACCCCACCTCACACCACCAAACCATCATCTCCCAGACCATCCAGAACCTCATCACCTCAGGGGATCTCCCATCCACTGCCTCCAACCTCATAGTCCCACAACCCCGCACCGCCCGTTTCTACCTCCTGCCCAAAATCCACAAACCTGACTGCCCCGGCCGACGCATTGTCTCAGCCTGCTCCTGCCCCACCGAACTCATCTCTGCATACCTCGACATGGTCCTGTCCCCCCTTAGTCCAAGAACTCCTCACCTACATTCGGGACACCACCCACGCCCTCCACCTCTTCCATGATTTTCGCTTCCCCGGCCCCCAACGCCTTATCTTCACGATGGACCTCCAGTCCCTATACACTTCCATCCCCCATCACAAAGGCCTCCAAGCCCTCTGCTTCTTCCTCTCCCACTGGCCCAACCAGTACCCTTCCACTGACACCCTTCTTCGACTGACTGAACTTGTCCTTACTCTTTACAACTTCTCCTTCCAATCCTCCCACTTCCTCCAAACCAAAGGAGTAGCCATGGGCACCCGCATGGGCCCCAGCTATGCCTGCCTCTTCATCGGATATGTGGAACAGTCCATCTTCCACAGCTACACTGGCACCACCCCCCCACCTTTTCCTCCACTACATCAATGATTGTATTGGTACTACCTCATGCTCCCACGAGGAGGTTGAACAGTTCACTTTACTGACACCTTCCACCCCATCCTCAAATTTACCTGGACCGTCTCAGACGCCTCCCTCCCCTTCCTAGACCTCTCCATTTCTACCTCGGGTGACCAACTCAACATAGACATTTACTACAAACCGAACGACTCCCACAGCAACCTAGATTACACCTCCTCCCACCCTGCCCCCTGTAAAAATGCCATCCCATATTCTCAATTCCTCCGCCTCTGCCGCATCTGTTCCCAGGAGGACTAATTCCACTACCAAACAACTCAAATGGCCTTCTTCAAAGACCGCAATTTCCCATCCGACGTGGTTGACGACACTCTCTACTGCATCTCCTCCACTTCCCGCACTTCTGCCCTTGAACCCCGCACCTCCAATCGCCACCAGGACAGAACCCCACTGGTCCTCACCTTCCACCCCACCAACCTCCGGATACATCGTATCATCCCCCGTCATTTCCACCACCTCCAGACAGACCCCACCACCAGCGATATATTTCCCTCTCCACACCTATCAGCATTCAGGAGAGACCACTCCCTCCGTGACTCCCTCGTCAGGTCCACACCCCCCACCAACCCAACCTCCACTCCTGGCACCTTCCCCTGCAACCGCAAAAAGTGCAAAACTTGCGCCTACACCTCCCCCCTCACCTCCCTCCAAGGCCCCAATGGATCCTTCTATATCCGTCGCAAATTCACCTG
>NC_057718.1:75206065-75251222 GCF_004010195.1 Chiloscyllium plagiosum | reverse complement strand
TCTCCGCCCCCACCCCCTCTCCGGCCTATCACCCTCACCTCCTTCCACCTATCGTATTCCCAGCAACCCTCCCCCAAATTCCCTCCCCTCTACCTTTTATCTCAGCCCGCTTGGCACACCAGCCTGAAGAAGGGCTTATGCCCGAAACGTCGATTCTTCTGCCCCTCAGATGCTGCCTGGCCTGCTGTGTTTTTCCAGCACCACATTTTTCAACTCTGGTACGTCAGCATCTGCAGTCCTCACTTTCTCCAAATTGTGTATAGCTGTCTATCTACATCTTGATTGTAAAGTGTACTACACTGAAACCTGATTTCGCGATGGGCTTTAGAAGTGGAGGAATAGACTATAAAAGCCAAGACATTTTTCTAAACCAAAGAAAAGAGTCCAACCCCACTGTGACAGGATTCTCAATCCTGGGCACCTGAAGGATATGAAAAGGAACGCAAGTTAAAATCTCTGCTTTCTGTCCACTGCTGAGATTTTTCCAGCAATTTCAATTTTTGTATCTGATTGTCAGCATCCACAAATTTTGTATTTTTTGATCTGAAAGGGAGGAATCGGAGCTGGGGGTGGGGGGGTGGGGGGCAGTGGTGGTGAAGTGAAGAAGGGGTCATGAAACAAGAGAATCACCCATGATTTCTTTCCATGCAACTGCCATTCTGAATCATTCATTGCCATAGTGATGCTGCCAGCCCATCACCAGTGACACCTGCAAATCTTTGTTGGATAGATGACGTTAGACAAATGGTAATGCCTCATCTCACTCTATTTGTCCTCGCAAGAGAACAGTTACAAGATGACCAGAAGAGGGTTGTTTCTGAGGAGGCCAGCTCTTCTTCTGCAGCAGCCTTGTCCAACAGGCAGCCCCCAGGCCAGAATGAAGCTTGCTGGGACCCTATGACCTTTGTTTCAGTGCCAAGCACATAGAAGATTCCTCAAGGAGCTGATCCTCCAATCAGATGGAAGTTCTCTCTTACTTTTGCTATTGATAGGCTCACTATTCACACACCCTGATGCTTGTCCAATCTGAGTCTGTTTCTCTTCCACATTTAGCTACTGTTAGGCTCACTATGAGAAGCAGCAGGCTGTGTGAATAATCCAACTTTCATTCATCCTGGAAGGGGAGGATTATGGGGGCAATTAGGTGGGGGAGTGTGCATGTACGGATGGAGAGAGGGGAAGGAATTAAGAGTGGAACAGAAAGGAATGAAGACAGAGGCAGAGAACAGAGGAGGAAGAGAGGGTGAAGAGAGAGAGGAGGAGGAGGAGAGGGAGCTAAGGATAGAGAAAGAGAGGAGAGAAGGTCTGCGAGGAGGGGGAAAGAAAGGGAGAAGTGGAGAGAAGTGAGAGGAGGAGGGGAGTGTCAATATGTCTGAACATGGAGACTTAATAAGCCAAACACACAGCCACCTTTCCCCTCTTCCTCCTTTTTTCACTCACTGCCCTCCTCCCCCAGAAAAAAAAAACTCTATCAGAAAAACAGGCTGGGAGAGAATGAAATCCCAAGATGAAAAGTCCCAGCTTCCAACCTCCATTTTTGTAATAAATCTTGAATGCATGCTAACTGTTGCTTATCTTCCTGAAAAGTGCTCACTTACCTCTATGTCTCCCACCAAACACCCCCACCCCACCCCACGAAGAGAATATTGGATGGTTTCCCTTATGAAAATATTTGACAACCCTATTCCACGGCATTGTCACAATGAAGGAGACAGTGCTGGAGACAGCAAGGATAGTGAAAGAGGAAGCAGTCTGCCTTAGCCAGCTGAGAGATCACAATGAGCCTTACATTATGTGATGTGATTACAGAGGGCAACGTAGGCATTCAGGGGGTATAGTGCATTCCACCTTCTCTGACAATGTGTTGCAGTATGAGGAATATTGGGTAGCTTCCTGTGCAGATGTTTCCATTTGTCCAGAGAAACTCTCACTTTCTGTTCTGTGCCTTTCATAGCTGCAGGCATCTATCCTAAAGCAAACATTCCCCTTTCCTCTGGGCCCACAGCAAGAAAATGAAGACCAGTGTAGGAACAGGAGTAAGCCAATGAGCCTATCAAGCTTGCCATGCAATTGAATATATCCATGGCAGATTAGACACTTCAATGGTTTTCACCCACCCCACTCCATAACCCCATATCTCATCAGAAATGTACCAATCTCTATCTTAAACCTACTCAAACACTGAGCTTCCACAACCATCTGTGGTACAGAATTCCAAAGGTTCACAAACCTCTAACACTATCACATTTTATGAGCACACCCTGCACTAGTGTAGACACTGTTATACAACATAGAAGAAAGTAAGGACTGCAAATGCTGGAGATCAGAGTCAAACGGTGTGGTGTTGGAAAAGTACAGCGGGTCAGGCAGCATTCCTGATGAAGGGCTTATGCTCAAAACATCGACTCCCCTGCTCCTCGAATGTTGCCTGACCCGCTGTGCTTTTCCAGCACCACACTTTTTGACTCTATTATAGAACATAGAACAGTACAGCACAGCAGTGGGTCCTTTGGCCCACGATGTTATGCTGAACGTGAAACTAAATAAATAATCTCTTCCTGCCCTTGGTCCAAATCCCTCCGTTCCTTGCATATGCATCTGCCATTTTAAAAGATCCCTAAATGCCCCAATCATATCTATGTCCACCACCACATCTGGCAGCACATTGCAGACTCCAAACACTTTCAGTGTAAATAACTTGCCCCACACATCTCCCTTGAACTTTCCCCACTCACTCTAAATGCATGCCCCCTGGTATTAGACATTTCAACTCTGGGAAAAAGATTCTGACAATCAAGCCTATCTGTGCATCTCATAATTTTATAGACTTCTATCAAGTCTCCCCTCAGCCTCTGCCACTCCAGAGAAAACAACCTGAGTTTTCTTAGCCCCTCCTCATAGCTCATATCCTCTAATCCAGGCACCACCTCTTCTGCATCCTCTCCAAAGCCTCCACATCCTTCCTGTAAGGTGGCAAGCAGAATTGAATGCAATATTTTAAGTGTGACCTAACCAAAGCCTTATAAAGCTGCAACATGACATCCTGACTGTTGTACTCTATTCCCCAATAAAGGTGAGCATGCCATATACCTTCTTCACCACCTTATCTACTTGTGTGGCCACTTTCACGACGCTATGGAATTGCAATTATACATCGATGCTGTTTCAGGGTCCTGCCATTAATTGTAATATTTTTCCTTACACTTGATCTCCAAAAGTGCAGCATCTCATACTTATCCAGATTAACTGCCATTTCTGCACATGATCCCACTGTATACTTTGACAACTTTCTCCACTATCCACTAATCTTCGAATTGTCTGCAAACTGACTAACCCAACACCTACCCCCGCCCTCCCATCTACATTTTCATCCAAGTCATTTATATATATCACAAACAGCAGAGGTCTCACTACACCATTAGTTATGGACCTCCAGCCACAAATAAAATATTACCTCTGCCTTCTGTGGGCAACCGATTCCGAATCCAAGTGACCAAGTCACTGTCGATCCTATGCATCTTAATCTTTCAGATGAGCCTACTATAAGGGATCTTGTCAAAAGCCTTACTAAAATCCACATAACAACATCTACTACTATACCCTCATTGATCACCTTCATCACCTCCTCAAAAAATTCAATCAAGTTACTAAGACATGAACTGCCCTGCATAAAGCCTGCTTCTGCTGACTGCCCCTAATTAGGCCATGCTTTTCAAATATGTGTAAACCTTATCCCTAAGAAGTCTCTCCAATAGCTTCCCAATCGCCAATGTGAGGCACACTGGTTTATTGATTTCTGGATTATCCCTTCTTGAACAAAGGAACTAAATTAGCTACTCACCAATCCTCCAGCACCTCACCCATGGCTCATGAGGACACAAAGATCTTGATCAAGGCTCCCGCAATCTCCTCTCTTGCCTGTCTCAATAACTTGGGGTACGTACCATCGGACCTAGGGAGTTATCCATTTTAATGCTCCTCAAGAGATCCAACACCACTTTTTTCCTTGAGCTGAAAATGTCCCAGCATATTAGCACACTCCACACAAATCTCACTATCCTCCATATCCTTCTCCTGGGTGAATACTGGTGCAAAGTACTCATTAAGGAGTTTGACCACAACTTCTCCCTCAAACCACAAGTTCCCTCCTTTATCCTTCAGTGGTCCTATCTTCTACCACATTCTCGTCTTTTTCTTTAATACCTGTATAGAATGCCTTGGGAATCTCTTTAACCCTACTTGCCAAAGTCATTTCATGGCCCCTTCTTGCTCTCCTAATTCCCTGCTTGAGGTTCCTTCCTGCTTTCTTTAAGGCCATATCCAATTGTAGCTTCCTGAACCTTAAATATGTTTCTTTTTCCCTTTTGATTAAATTCACAATGTCCCTCATTATCCTTGTCATCCTTGTCCTTCCTCCTTACTGGGACATGTCAGTCCTGAACTCTCATCAGTAGGTCTTTAAACAATACCCACATATCAAATGTGGACTTACTTGATAACAGCTCCACCCATTTAACACTCCTAAGCTCCTGCTTAATACTGTAATAATTTGCTATAATAATACTGTAGTACCTTCTTGCAAAGTCCTGACCCATCTCTTGTGGCTCCTTACACATATATAGATATGGTAGAACAGGATGATGAGCACTCTACGAGCATGCAGCAAGAAATGAAAGAACCAGAGGCAATGATGACCAGCTCTGTATGCAGAGTGAAGGCCAGACTCAGGAGCGAGAGCCTCAGGACCACTGGAAAGGAGGTCCTACTTTGAACAGGTCCATGCCCTGTTCCCTGAGACAGTGTAGAGTTTTGGGGAGAGAATCTTTTAGAATCTTTCCAGCTCATATGCACAATCACTCCAGCTCTGAGCACATTAACTCCAAGTAAAGTATGGCTAACCTTATGGAGAGCTCTATGTGACAGCACTTAGAATGCATTTAGGAATTGTGCCCTGATATTTATAATGCGCAGGGGATGCTGAGCAGTGCAAGCTAACAGCAACATTGATTGATCTTTGGAGGCGTGCTAGCTGTGCTGCAGCTAATGTCCTCCTCCAGGCATGCAGATGTCTATCAAGATATCTTCCTATTTCTTTCAACATTCCAAAGGAACCACTTCTTCAGCCAGTCCTCAGTCATCCCAATAATCTTTCCAAGCACCTTTCCATGCAAGCATAGGAAATGCAAAACTCACTCTTTTTCTCCAAGCTCTTGACTGCTCAAGCCACAAACATTCCTTCAAAGGTGAAATAGCAGTTTATTTGTAAACCTTTCAAGCTAGTATACTGTATTCAATGCTCATGATATGTCCCCATCTATAATGGGGAGATAAAACATAGGCCCAATCATAACTTTGTGGAACACCTGCATTCAGTCTGCACGTTTGACCTTGAGTTTCTGGTTGCTTGTCTTTTTTGCCTCCCCCTCATTCTCACTCCAACATTGATGTTCTTGGCCAGGTGCAGTTTTACAATGAAGCTCAATGCCAGCATGAGAAACAACATCTAATACTCAAGGCAATTTAGACCCTAATGGATTCAAGATCTCCCCATGTCTGCATGTGTTCTCTTTGGGTGCTCTGGTTTCCTCAAACAGTCCAAAGATGAGCGGTTTAAAGAGCAGCATGGTGGCTCAGTGGTTTGCACTGCTGCCTCACAGGGCTGGGGACCCGGGTTTGATTCCATCCTTGGGTGACTGTCTGTGTGGAATTTGCACATTCTCCACGTGTCTGTGTGGGTTCCTGCTAGCTGCTCCGGTTTCCTCCCTCTATCCAAAGATGTGCAGGTTGGGTTGATTGGCCATGCTAAATTGCCCATTATATTCAGGGATGTGTAGGTTAGGTGCATTCAATACAAGGATAAGGTTGGGGGAAATGGGTCTAGGTGGGATGCTCTTTGGAGAGTCAAATGTTGGACCGAATGACCTGTTTCCATACTGCAAGGATTCTATAATTAGTTTTGACAATTTTAGATTGTAATCTCTGCTCCCATTTTGTTTTGTTTCTCTTTGCTGTTTGTTTTTTGTTCCCTCATTTCTCTTTCATTTCCCTGACCTTATTTTTGGACAGCAACTTCCAATCCCGACTTTTGAATGCATGCTTACTGTTGCGTATCTTTCTGAAATTTGCTCACCTCTTCCCTCCACCTTCAAGTAAAAGAAAATTGAAATATAATCTCTCTTGGGAAAAGGTTAGACAGCCAATCAGCATCATCACAATGAAGGAAACAGTGATGGAGACAGCAAGTACAGTGAAAAAGAAGGCACTCAGTAATGACGAGCTGAGAGCATGGAACGCAGAAATTAGATATGTCTATTGAGTAAAAAAGATAACAGTTAAAAGGATACACAAATCAGTCTCTGGGTTCTGTGAAGAATAAATGGTGGAAGGTTGCTGATACTAGTAACAGTGGCCTTGGTAGTGAAGCAGATAATTTAGAAAACCTTGGCTCAACAGCTTAGCTGCAGAATTTTGTCCTAGTTTCGTTTTGACAGTGGCTTGATTGGCTGGCCTGGCTTTTAGCACACACAGCGAGACAGAGTCTCTCTTTACCTGCAGTATCAAGGTGTCTATTATCTGTCCCCTAAGCTATTACCTTGAAAGAATATTCATCCACACTAGCACATTGTTATGAAGTTGAAGACATGTACTGGACCTTTAAGAGAGAGTGAATGCTGTCCTGAGCTGAGAGCTGACAAGCACCTGTGATGAGTAGCTTCCAGTCTCACAGTGTACTGGAAAATTGAAAATATGTAACACTTGGCTATGGAATAGATGCCTGAGTTGGTTGCTGTTTTGACAACAATTTGAATTTAACCAATCAGTTTAAATTATGCCCCAAGATATTAAAACACAATCAATTTTGAATTTAAACCAATGAGATGATCTAATATTTGGGGTATTAAAAATAGGCATTTTGAAAGTCAGAGAGAGTAACTGCCATTGGAAAAGACTGCTATTCAAAACACTCTCTATCAAAGGTATATTTTTCATATGAAACATCTTTACAGTAAAAGAAAGAAGACAACCCAGGGAAATCTTCAACCGAAGAAAGAAGGACACCAGAGACGACAGCTGCTGTCTGGTTTTGAAATTAAGTTGATGTAATTTTAATACAGATTGCTATTGGAACAGTATATTGTTATAGAGTTGAAGACAGATAATAAACAGTTAAGAGAAAAGTGGGTTTGAGTTGCGAATAGATTTTGCTTAATGTTCACTTTTAGAGTTAAGAAATAAATTGAGATTATTTTCTTTAAATAGTGGAATTTGGAAATTGTCTGTCACTCATATATTTTAAAGGATTAAGAGTGAGGTGAGCTTATCTAAGTGTTTAGTTTAGTTAACAGAAGGATCACTGCCGTGTCATAACAACATCAACCCCCCTAAACACTGAGACTTGGGATACAGGGACTTTTAACCTCTGCTCTTGTGTATTGCTGAGAGAGTAAAACTCAAACAGGTCTATTGACTTGAATTTAAAGTATGAGATATGAATCACAGAGGACAGCACTTCATTAAGAGTGATAATCAGTCTTTTCCTTCCACTTCTTCCTTTTAAATCTCTCTGTTTGAAGTTTCATTGACATTTTATATGTGTGAAATTCCAAGGATTTACACAGGTACTTTCTATTTGCAGTATTTATTTTATTAGCCATTCTTGCCTTCTAGATTTTTTTTAAGAGAAATAAATTTGATAAGTAATCTTGGGTTATGATCCATTGTTATGACACATAATACCTGGCCAAATGTTTATTCTTGACAAAACTGACCAGATGGACCCAAATTGTCTTTCTCAGGTCATGCATGTCTCTGTGTGTTAAACTAGACAAAGTTAAAAATCACACAACACCAGGTTATAGTCCAACAGGTTGGACTATAACCTGGTGTTTTGTGATTTTTAACTTTGTACACCCCAGTCCAACACCGGCATCTCCAAATTAAATTAGACAGTTAGTGTCAGCGGGGTCACCCAAATTCAAGCTCAATTCTGCATCATTTTTCAGCAAACCATGATAAACTACAACAATATCCTATGAATCCTAATGAAACAGCTATGAAGTCAACATTAATGTTTACTTAAACAAGTTGCACACCATCAATCTACTGTCAGATAGCTATTAATTCTAAAATTGATGGTATTTGTTCAGTAAAAGTGTCATCCTAGTGGAAATAATGGGAAAGAGAAGGATGTTTCATGGGGAAAAATGAGTTCATTTAATACAACAATGCAGAAATGTAGCTGTTTCTGAGCAATTTTTTAGTATACCTGTATGCATTGGCAAGACTGTGGTACAGTGCTAATATCACTAAACTAGAAAACCAGAGGCCCAGTCTAATGCTCTGGGCAAACAGAAACAAATTCCATCATGGCAGCTGGTGTTATTTATATTCAATTTATAATTCTGACTATGACGCTAATCTCAGAGAAATGAAACTAGCATTGATTGCCGTAAAACTCCAACTACCGTATATACTTGTGTATATGTCAGTCTCTTGCATAAGTAGACCCCTAAGCTTTGGCCAAAAAATCTTGTATTTTCCATATATCTTGTGTGTAAATTAACCCTACTATATCGCAGTATAAACCTCTTACAAAGGAAATTGCATGTTCCCATTAACTTATTTTGCTGAAATTTCATAGATTTTTCAGAAAGTATCTGCTTAATGAGGAAAGTAAGTCAATGTTCCCATTAACCCACTTATACGGAATTGCATTCATTCATTCATACTAGTAACTCATTACTCTTTATTTACTACCGATATATCGCAACTCCATTCATTCATTCATAACCCTACTTACTGCATCTGGTTTACTACAGGACATTTTGATTCATTCATTCATTCAGACCGGTACCATGTTTATCAGTACTTACTGCATGTTGTTCACTGTGCATCCAAAAGCTAGTATCATTGAAAAGTTAATCATTTTAATTGTGCCATTACATCTGAATAAATTGAGATATATTAACTACATACTGGTGCATCTTTAATTCTTTGACATTTCATTATACTGCTTTGTTCAGTTCCAAAACAATATGAGGAATAACATTAAATCAACTCATGTAGAGGATTTTACGGGATACATTGTTTCTCTTTTAAAATCCAATTTTGTATTAATCGGTGTTGCTGTAGTTATTCTAAATCGAGAGTGTTGTGCTGGAAAAGCACAGCAGGCCAGGCAGCATCCAAGGAGCAGGAGAATCAATGTTTCAGGCATTCCTGATGAAGGGCTTATGCTCGAAACATCGACTCTCCTGCTCTTTACATCCTGCTTGGCCTGTTTGCTTTTCTAGCACCACACTCTCGACTTTGATCTCCAGCATCTGCAGTCCTCACTTTCTATAGAAATATAGAGGATGTTTTCACTGCCAAGTGAAACTAGGACAAGAGGGCATAGCCTCAAAATTAGGGGGAGCAAATTTAGGACTGAATTGAAAAGGAACTTCTTCATCCAGGGGATTGTGAATCTGTGGATTATTTTAAAGCTAAGATAGATAATTTAAAGGTTATGGTGAGAGGGTGGGTAAGTGGAGTTGAGGCCATGGAAAGATTAGCTATGATCTTATTGAATGAGGGAGCAGGCTCGAAGGACCTACTCCTGCTCCTGCTCCTATTTCTTATGTTCTTATGTTCTATAGAAGAAAGAGATCTAGGGAGTGCAGGTTCATAGCTTCTTAAAAAATGAGGTCATAGGTTGACAGGGCAGTGAAGGAGGCTTTCAGTATATTAGCTATGATCAGTCACAGCACTGAGTATAGGAGTTGGTACATTTTATTGCAGCTGCACAAGACCTTGGTGAGGCTACATTTGGAGGACTGTGTGCAGTTCTGGTTGCCCTTTTATAGAAAGGATATTATTAAACTAGAAAGAGTATAGAAAAGATTTACTAGATGCTACCTGGACTGAATTATAAGGAAAGTTTGGACAGGCTGGGACGTTTTTCACTAGAGCATAGAAGACTGAGGGTGACCTTACAGGGATCCATAAAATCATGAGAGGCATAGATAAGGTAGATAATCAACAGCTTTTCCCTATGGTAGGGATGTTTAAAATAGAGGGTATAGGTTTAAGGTGAGAGGGGAGAGATACAAAAGGGTCCAAAGGGGCAATTTTTTCACACAGAAGGTGGTGAGTGTCTGGAATGGCTGCTAGAGGTAGCGATGGAAGCGAGTACAATTTCATCACTTGAGAAATATTTGGACAGCTACATGGATGGAATAGGTATGGAGGGATATGGACTAAAGACAGGCAAATGGGATTAGTTTAAATTGTGAAAACTGGGCAGCATTCGCAAGTGAGGACCAAGGTTTGTTTCTAAGCTGTAGAGCTCTACAACTCTAAATAAAGGCAATTTAAGCCATCAGTTTAGAAGTACCATAGTTCTTTTTCACTCCCATGAGAATTTATCATTCCTTTGTTTGATATGGAGCTGTTGTTTTGTTTGCTATGTAGAAAATATCAATAAGAATTAATTTTCTTCATTTACTTTGGCACACTCACAGCTCCATACAGTGTACTTTCTATGAAGTCAGATGCACTACAACCAATACCTCACTGAAAAATCAGTGAGAAAACTGTTCAAGTATTGTAGGTTAATTATTCATCAAGCATGCAAATGGACAGGACTCTGTAGTTCAATGAACTTGTAGTGTGTACAAATCGGAACATCGAGGGATGGAATTCAGATCATTAAAACAAATCTCCAACTGCAGATTATACCAGATTGCATGACAAAATTAAAATGCAACAAATGGAGAAGAATATGCAGTTAGCAAGTAAACAGGGATCTGAGGACAAACGTTTTAGCTAAGCCCACTGATCTCTCCACTGAAAATCCCAGCATGCACAAGTTTGACATTTTGTGTATAAAGATGCAGTTTGTAAAAAATGTCACGCTTCCACTTCTCGGACAATTGGATGTCTTTGATGTAATGTTTTTATGGAACCTTGAGATCTTGATCGGAAAGTCTGAAGTTTGGATAATTGATGTTCAGATAACTGAGGTTTTTCTCCAGTAGAGCACTGCGTTAGATCCTCAAATCTCCTCTGGAAATGCATTGAGTGCTTTAAGGAATATTTGAGGATTTGGCCTCCACCTCAATGAATTTTATTTGTAAAATATCATGAATTTTTCAGCAATATCCAGTGTTTGTACGCATTTAATCGACTGAATGAAATAAAACCTCAGTAAACATGCTTTTTTATGTTTTATGTTTGGTATGACTTCCTTTGTTTATGGACCAGTAATCTAAACAAAATACTCCCCACCCACCTCATTCGGATAATTGAGGTTGTTCTGTACAAAGTTATAAATCACACAACACCAGGTTATAGTCCAACATTCCTTCATCAGGAATGTGGCTTTTGCCTGAAACATCGAATTTCCTGCTCCTCGGATACTGCCTGACCTGCTGTGCTTTTCCAGCACCACTCTGATCTAAACCCTTACCCTGTCATGGCAGCTGCTGTAAGACGTGTCAGAGTATTGACACACATACCACCAGTACACATAGGGACACCTTCCACCAGGCTGTCTGGATGAGAGGGGGGAAGAAAACACTGTTTGAAATAGGCGGACATCTAGGATGCTTGGGAGTGGAACATCTCATCAGAGTAGATGCGACGGGGACGGAGGAATTAGGAAAATGGGATAGTTTTTATAGGATACAGGTTGGGAACAAGTGTAATCCAGGTAGCTTTGGGAGTCTGTGAGTGTGTAGTAAATGTCGGGTCTGTAAACAGTCACCGGATATGGAAACAGAGAGGTCAAGCCTGGGGAGGGAGGTGTCTGAGATAGACCAAGGGAATATGAGGGTGGGGTGGAAGTTGTTAACAAAGTTGATCGATGGGTCGAAGGGTTTTCCAACAGCAAGAATAGGTCATTAGGAAAGCCGAGGAGCTGGTGTTCTTTAGACATTCTGGGTCACAACTTTTATTATCCATATTTAGGGAATGGAACTTAAGAATTGCATTTACCCCTGCCAATTTAGTGAAACAGTTAATATTACAAGGGCAGCACACAAACTTAATGTTTCCTCCTAATTATGATTTAACTTGAGCCTGAGCAGGCACCTCCCTGCTGGCATTCTCGTCATGCTGCCTCAGTGTTTAGCAGGAGGCTGAATATTATTGTGGCAAAAGCAGTTGGCACTGCCAACATTCTGTTCTTAAAGGCAGGCTGTCCTTTGTAAAGGGAGACTGCACCGAATTATATTGCTGCAATTGTAAGATATAAGTATAAATATCTGGGTGGGGAGAGGAATGCAAGTTGATAGGCGATGCGCTGGAGGCAATAGTGGTGGAGATGGGTAGGAAAACAAGCCCCACAGTTCTGCGGGAGACCAGGACACCCTCAAGGACAATGCTCAGAAGAAAGTGGCTGCAGATAACCAGGGAGATAATTTCTCAGAGACCAGACCCAAAAACCTGGCAGCAGTGTCAATCTAATGATCTCACTCAGGTGGTCAATGTCAGGGAAAACCTTTTTCACATGATATCGCCTACCTACTTTGCTACTGCTGCCAACACCGCCCAGTGCATTACATCTCCATCATTCATTCAATGGTCTTCTCTGGCACTTATGATTGAAGCCTAGCATCTAGATACTGCACCTCACCATTACATTCTTAATATATACTGTCAGCTTCACACACACCTTGTGTTGTTTCCTATTCAGTTATGATATGCACATCACCCAATCATAATGCCATACAATCGCTAACATTCTGCCTTGTTTCTTGTTGGACAAGAAAACACACAACAAAACATAGGAGTAGGAAGAACTAGTACAGTTCCATGTCTTGGAGCTTATGACAGCGAATGTTCTCAGCATCGTGGGGTCAGCTATTATGGAAACTGTAGAATCTAGCATTGCCATGATATGTTCCAACCCTTCCCAAGTTCCAGCATACCCTCATCTTATAAGCTGCTGATTGTGTGACAATGAGAATCATAATTCCAACCTTAGACCCTTTCCCACCTCCCAATATTCCTCTTCAGATTTAATGCTTTTAGATAGCCAACATTTGCCTACTGCCCAGTCACAGCAGCTCAAGGAGAAATTAAAAAAGTTACAGAAAACCCTAATGAAAAGGCCACATCTGTTGATATGATAATCACTGACACCAACTCACATACTGCCATAGCACATACCTTGGAAACAAGGAAGGAGTTAGAATCGATACATGGTCAGTCATCAAGGACATGTGGACTGCACCAACCACAGGGAAAAGGATAGTTCATTACTCGCTCACTGAAGGGTGAGGGCACAGTTGGGTTCTACTGTAGGTGTGGCGTGCAAAACTTTAATGAGGTGCATACAGGACAATGCCAACTGGTCATGTGCAGTAGCTGCATTGGCAGGCTACCAGGCTGGTCAACAAGGAACTGTCTCCAAAGACAAGCCTGCCATCAAGTTATCAAAGAGTATCAGGAAGAGTCTTTCACTCTGTGATGTCATACTGGACCTCAGCTTATGTTGTGCTGATACCCATTACCCTTCCTTCTTTTGTGGGCAGGTCACCTGCTCCTCTGCTGTCTCTGAGATGATGTGGTAATGCTGTCTATCAAATTGAAGAACTCACCACATAACCTAGAATAGTGAAATAGGAAAATATCTGTTTTAGGAACAAAGGATGCCTGAAAGATAGTTGTACCAATTGTCATGTACTAACTGTAATTGTAACACTAACTATTTACACAGCTGCTTGCTCAAGCAGTAGTGGAATTCTGGTTTACAGGTGAGTTGGAGCCAAAGGGTGTGTACAAATGGAGTTTGGGCTAGCAACAAGCAGCTGATTGGTCTGTGAACTCATGTTGGCTATTGATGACAAAGGCCTTCTGCCTGCTAACAACTATGTGATTCATTCCCAGATAGCCGAACTGCTTGGGGAGTGTGAATGTTTTGCAGACCTCTGGAGGAGAAGCAGCTGTTATTACTCTGCAATAAAACATATCACAAGCCTGAATAGAGCCAACTTATTTCCTTTCCAGTTGCTGTCAGCTGTGACTTCTTATTGATAAGTCAAAACCCTTCATAAGTAGAAATCAATCACCCTGTGTCTCCTGCAAGCAAGTGAAATTATCTTGAGAAGCAAGAATGAAAATTCTGATCAGCACAAAAATAATCTCTGCAAACACAAAAGTGGACAGGGACCAATGAACTGCCGTCAAGTCTTTCTCTCCACCCATAACACTTCTGTTTTTCACCCTGACGGCATCCACATACATAAGGGGAGTTTATAGGAGGGTTAGAGTTTTAACTATAGACAACTATATGTCAAAATTATTTATCAGCAGTTAGAATCTATTTACTTACAATAGGTGGTAATTTATGTCAAGTGCAGAAACCTGGTCTATGGTCTCTGTCAACCTAAAGGACAGGTCGATTGAGGAATTCTGTTTTTTTTTGAAGAGTTTTATCTTTTGGAATGAGTCAGGAAATAGCATGGCCTTGATTTTCAAAGTTAAAATCACACAACACCAGGTTATAGTCCAACAGGTTTAATTGGAAGCACACTAGTTTTCGGAGCAACACTCCTTCATCAGGTGAAGTAGCGTCGCTCCGAAAGCTAGTGTGCTTCCAATTAAACCTGTTGGACTATAACCTGGTGTTGTGTGATTTTTAACTTTGTACACCCCAGTCCAAAACCGGCATCTCCAAACCTTGATTTTCAGCAGACTAACTCAGTGAGGTGTAATAACATTCTAACCTCCAGAGAATATAAATCCAATTTACTTAGATTCTCATCAAAGGATGCTGTTGGTCAATGGCACTTTTTGAAGAATGCTTGAAAAATCCAATGCTGTGAACTGCATGGTCCAAATTTGGTATCTTGGCACCCTATCGGCAGTAAGGCTGTGTGACAACAAGATCATCCTGCTTCACAATCTCCCCGTGTACTGATGGCATAGACAAGAGTGTATACTGTCGACTGTGCTAGAAATAACTGGTGTGTCCGACAAATCCCTTCAAAATGGTGTTATACTTCCAGAAGGCTGCCAAAATATATTTATTATCCTTCTTCGAGATTTGGATTTTGAGGTGGATCTTAAAATATTATCAATGTTAAAAGAAAAAGTGGGCAACTTGTCATGAAGACGTATTAATCTCAAACAATAAGATGATACTCTCAATGTAATTGATGATTATAACCTAAAGTGGCACACAACTATCTTTATGTCAAATACTTTCAATAGAGAGATCATGAATAAAAACTCATGCAAATGCTCTGATAATTTCATGGATTATGGATTATCAACAGAACAAGATCCATTTGATCATTGCAAAGAATTTTCAGAAACATTGGCCAGAATCTTATTTTTTTTGGCTGAATGTGAATTTTGCTGAGTTTTTTTGAGGGTTTCTCACCTGGAGGCCCAGTGAGTCTTCACGCTGTATCTTACCAAACATGCTTCATTAACTGTCTACCCCACTGCTATGACTTCCTTCAAGTTTTATTCTCCTTCATCTCACCATATGGCTAACGTATGGAACAAGTCATGCTCACGAGATATCCACCAAACATTAGCAACTCTGGTGCCATATTTAATAGGCTTGGATTACACTGGCATTCTGAATCTGCTTCACTTTGACAGATAGGTTGAACCTACTGGAGAAGGAGATGATGGCACTGCGATATTTCATCAGGGGCCTTGAGGTCCTGTTGGATGGTGTGATGATTCAAAGAAGGTACATCCTCTTCCCCAGGATCACCAGAGGAGGCAGACCTGACACCAGACCCTTGCAGTCTGATCTGAAGTCGGCAGCCTCATTGTGCAGTCTCATTGGTGTGGAGGAAGAGCAGCAGTACTGTAAGAAAGGTCAATAATTAGATTAGATTAGATTAGATTACTTACAGTGTGGAAACAGGCCCTTCGGCCCAACAAGTCCACACCGACCCGCCGAAGCGCAACCCAGCCATACCCCTACATTTGCCCTTTACCTAACACTACGGGCAATTTAGGATGGCAAATTCACCTGACCCGCACATGTTTGGACTGTGGGAGGAAACCGGAGCACCCGGAGGAAACCCACGCAGACACGGGGAGGACGTGCAAACTCCACACAGTCAGTCGCCTGAGGCGGGAATTGAACCCAGGTCTCTGGCGCTGTGAGGCAGCAGTGCTAACCACTGTGCCATCGTGCCGCCCTTCTCCACTTCACCAGGTTCAGTGTAACACTGCTCTCTCTGCTCCCTAATATTCACTGTAACTCTGTAATTGCACCCACTACCAAGCACGACTCATGTTCTGGCACTATCACCAATGCCTGAATCATCATCCCTCACCTGCTCTTACACCCCCAACCTCCCAGACCAATAATGTTACATGAAGCCTGCATTGCCTACTCACTCTATTTGAATCTTTTCTCACCTGGAAAGCTACATACCACATAAGGCTGACATCGATGTGGGCATTCAACATCCAATCTGTTATGACCACCATCAGACACCCAAAGATGAAAGTCTGTGACATACGTGCTGATGTTAGGAAATAATGAGGACTGCAGATGCTGGAAAGTCAGAGTCAGTAAAGTGTAGAGCTGGAAAAGCACAGCAAATCAAGCATCATCCAAGGAGCAAGACAGTCCATGTTTTGGGCAGAATCCTTCATCAAGACTGGAGGGGGAAGGAGCTGAGGAATAAATGGGGTGTGTGGTGAAAGGAAAGGTATGTGGGATAGTAATAAGTGGGCTAAGTTGGGAGGTGATTGTGATAGGTCGGTGGGAAGTGGGAAGTGGATATGTGGGGAGGAAGATGGACAGATAGGTCAGGTCAAGAGGGCGGAGCCAAGTCGGAGGGTTGGATCTGGGATGGGGAGATTTAGAAACTGGTGAATTCAGTGTTGAGGCTGTGTGGTTGTAGGCACTCGAGGTGGAAGATAAGGTGGTGGGGTTGGTTGGTGCGTACGGACCAGAGATGTTCCCTAAGCTCGGACTTTTCTCTCTGGAGAGAAGGAGGAAGAGACGAGACCTAATCGAGGTGTACAAAATAATGAGAGGAGTAGATAAAGTCAATAGCCAGAGACTTTTCCCCAGGGCAGGATTGACTGGTACGAGAAGTCATAGTTTGAAGATATTAGGAGGAAGGTATAAAGGAGACATCAGAGGTAACTTCTTTACGCAGTGGGTTGTGAATGCATGGAATGCATTGCCAGCTGTGGTGGTGGAAGCAGAGTCATTGGGGACATTTAAGCAACTGCTAGCCATGCACATGGATAGCAGTGAGTTGAGGGGTGCGTAGGTTAAGTTATTATATTTTACCCTGAGCTGAAAATGTGTTGCTGGAAAAGTGCAGCAGGTCAGGCAGCATCCAAGGAGCAGGAGAATTGATGTTTTGGGCATGAGCCCTTCTTCAGGAAGGGCTTATGCCTGAAATGCCAATTCTCCTGCTCCATGGATGCTCCCTGACCTGCTGCGCTTTTCCAGCAACACATTTTCAGCTCTGATTTCCAGCATCTGCAGTCCTCACTTTCTCCTTATTATATTTTACATTAAGATTAAGTCTCGACACAACATTGTGGGTCTAAGGGCCTGTTCTGTGCTGTATGTTTCTATGTTCTATGTTCTGAACCATTTCGCAAGTTTGCACTTGGTCTCTCTGATGCAGAAGAGACCACATCACGAGCAAGAGATGCAGTAAATGAGGTTGAGGATATGCAAGCAAATCTCTGGCGGATGTGGAAGGATCCTTTGGGGCCTTGGACAGAATTGAGGGGGAAGGTATAGGCACAGGTTTTTCACCTTTCACGGAGGCAGGGGGACGTGTGAGGTGTGAAGAGAGGGTTGGTGGGGAATCGCGGAGGGAACAGTCCCTTTGGAATGCAGATAGGGATGGGGGGAAGGAATATATTTTTGGTGGTGTGCCTGACTATAGGTAGCAGAGGATGATACACTGAATTTGGAGATTAGTGCAGCAGAATGTGAGGACGAGGAGGATTCTATCCTTATTGGGGTTGGGGGGGGGCGGGGTGGATCAAGGACAGAGGAGATGTGACTGAGGACATTGTTGACTACAGGGGAGGGGAAATTATGATCTTGGAAGTAGGAGGACATCTGGGATGTCCTGGAGTGGAATTGCTCATCCTGGGGGTAGATATGGCAGGGATGGAGGAATTGGGAGTATGGGATTACATTTTTACAGGAAGTAGGGTAGGAGGTATAGTCAAGGTAGCTGTGGGAGTCAGTGAGTTTCAAATAGATGTCAGTGTTGAGTTAGTCACCAACGGAAAGGGAGGTGTTGGAGATGGTCCAGGTGAATGTGAGGTTAAGGTGGAAGGTGTGGGTGTAGTGGATTAATTATTCAAGCTCCTTGAGGGAGCACAAGGCAGTGCCAATAAAGTCATCGATGTAGTGGAGGAAAAGTGGGGGATAGTGCCAGTGCAGCTGCGGAAGCATCCATCCCCACAACCACCACCATTAACATCACTTTCACTCCCACAACTACCACCATTAACATCACTTCCACCCCACAACTACCACCGTTAATACCACTTCCACCCCTACAACCACCACCATTAATACCACTTCCACCCCCACAACCACCACCGTTAATACCATTTCCACCCCTACAACCACCACCGTTAATATCACTTCCACCCCTACAACCACCACCGTTAATACCACTTCCGCCCCCACCACCATTAACATCACTTCTGCCCCCACAACCACCACCGTTGCTCCCACTTCTGCCCCCACAACTGCCGTCGATGTTACTTGTCTGATTCTGCCGCAAACCATGCCATACTACATGTTAGTCAGACCTTTATAACATTCTGCTCGTAGTTTCACATTTCCTGCCTTCTTCCATTCTTAAACAGAGGAATTATATTTGCTCCTTTACAATATGATGCAACCTTTCCTGCAGGGAAATTAACACCAGTGCACTTCTTACCTCATCAGCCCGCTGTTTTAAGACCTGAGGATGAAATCTGTCAGAACCAGAGGATGTCACAACCTGCAGCTTGATCAGTTTGCTCAATGCTGCTTTCCCTAGTGGCTGTTTTTTCACAAAGTTGTTCTCTCCCTTATCTCCTGATTTTCAGCTATTACTGGAATGGTTTCTGTATCCGTGAGGCAGAGTTTGTTCATTTTATAATCATTGCTATCAACTATTAACTTCCCATTCTCGCTCACTAAAGGATCAACATTACTTTAGTTCTTTTTACCGTTTTTAAACATAAGTACAGCTCAATGGTACATCCCCCATATTACCCATAACTGATGCCAATGCCTATGACCCAGAACCCACTTCTCCCATGGCAATCTTCGAGCCATGTATTCATTTAACATAATTTATATGTTCTCTGCTAATTGGCATGTGGCTCACATAATAATTCAGAGATTATTAAGCTTCAAGTTTTTCAATTTGGTACCTAGTTCCTCTTACGGTCTAAGCAAAACCCCTCTCTCCTTGACCTGTCTGTGTCATTGATACCTAGATGAACCATGACGACTGGATTCTCCCCCTCCCACAGTTAGTTCCTGTCTAGCCTTGAGCAGATCCCAAACCCCAGCATAGGCACCATAACCTTGTGAACTCACACTCTTTTTTTGCATAGAGTGGTGTCTATCCCCTTCATTACACTATCTCTGACTACCATTACATTCTATTTTATTCCTCCTGCTTGGCTGGCTTCCTGTGCCATGATGCCACAGTCAGTTTCCTCATCCACTCTGTAACCTTCACTCACATCAGAAAGAACTTCAAGCCAGTTGGATAATTACAAAGTCTGAGGCTCCTGCAGTCCTGTCCTCAGGATCTCCTTACTTGCAGCCATACCCTCCTTTTCCTGATTACTGACCACATTAGAAGGCCCTCTCCTAAGGGATGTGACTGCTTCATGACACAAATTAAACAACTAATCTTTATCCTTCCTGATGTATAGCAGTGTTCATGTTAGGCCCACAACTTCTGATCAGAAATTTTCAAGCTGGAAACACTTACTGGATCCGAGAACATGCTAGTACCCAGGAGCTTCCATATACTGCAGCTGTGAATCATTGCATATCCTGCTATCCTCAATGTGATTTCATCTTTGAAATCATATATTCCCTACAGTGTGGAAACAGGCCATTTGGCCCAACAAGACCACACCGACCCTCTAAAGAGTATCCCACCCAGACCCATTCCACTACCCCATTACTTTACATTTCCCCTGACTAATGCACCTCACCTACACATACCTGAATTTAGCATGGATAATTTAACATGGCCAATTCACTTAACCAGCACACCTTTGGACTATGGGAGGAAACCCGAGCATCCAGAGGAAGCCCACATACACACGGGAGAATGTGCAAACTGCACAGACAGTCACCCGAGGCTGGAATCGAACCCAAGTCCCTGATGCTGTGAGGCTGCAGTGCTAACCACTGAGCCAACAGACCGCCACCTCTCTGCTGAACTCAAAAAGATGGAATAATTTGCAATTCCACAGCATTAATCACAACCTTAGGATGTTTATAGCTCCTTGAAAGTGGACTCGCAGGTAGATAGGATACTGAAGAAGGCGTTTGGTGTGTTTTCCTTTATTGGTCAGAACACTAAGTATAGGAGTTAGGAAGTCATGTTGCAGCTGTACAGGACATTGGTTAGGCCACTTTTGGAATATTGTGTGCAATTTTTGTCTCCTTCCTATTGGAAGGATGTTGTGAAATTTGAAATGATACAGAAAAGATTTACAAGGATGTTGCCAGAGTTGGAGAATTTGAGCTATAGGGGGAGGTTGAGTTGGCTGGGGCTGTTTTCCCTGGAGCGTTGAAGGCTGAAGGGTGATGTCATAGAGGTTTATAAAATCATGAGGGGCATGGATAGGATAAATGGGTCTTTTCCCTGGGGTGGGAGAATTCAGAACTAGGTTTAGGGTGAGAGGGGAAAGATATAAAAGGGACCTAAGGGGCAACTTTTTCACACAGAGGGTGGTGCGTATATGAAATGAGCTGCTAGAGGAAGTGGTGGGGGCTGGTACAATTGCAACATTTAAAAGGCATCTGGATGGGTATATGAATAGGAAGAGTTTCGAGGGATATGGGCCAAGAACTGGCAAATGGAACTAGATTAGGTTGGGATATCTGGTCGGCATGGACGAGTTAGACTAAAGGGTCTGTTTCCGTGCTGTCCATCTCTCTGATTCTAGGATGTTACAAAGTACATTACAGCCAATTAACTTCCAATTAACTATTTTTGAAGTGCAGTTACTCGTGGCAGAGAAAGTACAATTATCAGTTTTGTTATTGTGATAATGACCAGCTCAAGTGCTTTCGTTATGTTGGCAATTGCATGTCAATGCAAGTGGCTAACAATTTTAAACAAGTTCCCAGATGATCCTGAATAATTTGGGCAAATGCAGACATAATTTATGATCAGATCCAAATATTATGAGTACTTTGTGGTAGTCTGCGTATGTGGGAAATCTATCATATTTTCTATGATTTCAAACTGATTTTCTCCTCATTCAGGGGATATAGGCTTTGCTGGTTGTATGGACATTTATTTTCCATTCCCAGTCCCCTTTGAGAAGATGGTGGCAAGCTGCATTCTTGAACTACTGTTATGATTTGGCTACACCCAGGGAGAGGGTGTTCCAGAAATTTAACCTAGTTTCACTGAAGGAATGGTGATGTAGTTATGAGTCAGGATGGTGTGTGAATTGAAGGGGAATTTGGCAGGTTTTGGTAAACCCATGGATCTAACCCAGGTGTTAGAGGTTACAGGTTTAGAAGATGTATTCTGAGGAGTCTTAGTGAGTTGGTGAAGTGCATCTTATACAGGGTACCCACTGTTAACTCTGTGCAAATGTGTAGAGGGTGTAAATAGTGAATGCGGTAGAGGATGGGCTGCTTTGTATGTGAGACTCTTCATTCTAGATTGCACCACCAAAACATAAATATATGCAGATCAAAATGAAGTTTATTTTATAAAAGAAATGAAGATAAAACAGAATAATGCCAAACCACGTGCACATAACACAAATGTATAGATTCTGAAAAACATAACCTCAATTCCCAGTATGGAGATTCTGATTGCCTTTTCCGGGAGCCTTCATAGATTTAAGTTTATACTTTTGCAGTTTCCAATAATCAATTCACTTCTGGTCTGAAAGTCACAAAGCCATTTATTCTGGGATAATCTATCTTTTAACAAATGTAACCTACCTTTAGTTCTCAGTAATTGCTTTGTACAGCTGTTGAATTCCTCAAACAGAAACTAAAACCAAGCAATGGGTGTTTCCCTCTAAACTGAACATAAAGCAGTTCTGGAATCTTCCATCAGAAAACCTAATGAACTACACTGTGCAACTTGTTTGCACCCAATATAGAGAAAAACTCATTCATTCTTGAAGGTTCTCGCTCTTTCTCAAGCAGTTTGAAAGAAATTACCATAGCTACAGAAATACTTCAGTTATTTTTTAAGCCCTTCAGATTGACAGAAAAACCTAAATGTAACTGGCTTAAAATTCAAAAATCCAAACTCAAAAATAAATGATATTAAAATATATAAGTCACATAACCTACAGCTAACCAGCCCCCAAAGAAAAAAAGTGTTTCCATTACTCATCAAACATTATCCTAATAATGTTGTAGGTCACATTAACAGTAAGTAGTAACATATTCAAGCTCAAGAGTTTCATAGCAACAGCATCTTACATAAGTTAACGAAAACCATATCACCCAGTGTTCTTTAAATGTACTCTCAAAAAAGCATCTATTAGAATATTTTATTTTCCATAAATAATTTTCAAACTACGTAGTTGGAGAACTAAGTCCCACTAAAATAATCATATGTTCTTGCCCTGAAATATTTATAAGAAAATCAAACTAACAGGATGGGGGCTGGATCAAGCAGTGAAGAAGAGGTGCTAGGCACAGGTGGGGTAAGGAGGTTGGTTAATCGAGTTGGGTCAAGTCAGCCAATGCCTTTACATTTTCCAGGCTCACTTCCCTCAATATCCTTGACTACACCTCATGCATTATCAGTTGATTATTTTAACTCTGGGTTCACCACTGCAATTTCCACTGTAATCCTGAACCTTAGAATACTATCATCACTGTTACCTAAATGTTCCCTCCCCAGCGTTTAATTACTTGGCCTACTTCATTTCCCAAGAACTAGGTTTAAGCAGTGCATGCTGTGAGAACAATAAAAATATATAACGTTGTATTTTCACAATAAAGGAAATATTCTTAATCCTTGGTAACCACCAATGTCTGCCAAACATGAGGTGTGCCAGTATATTTAGCTCTAGAGTTGAAGAGCAGTAAGTTTCACTGGAACTGTATTAAGCATTGGCCACAGCTCATTCTAGGAAGGATGTGAGAGCACTAAAGAAAGTATAGAGGAGATTTACCATAATGTTGCCTCAGCTGGAGAGTTGTATCTATGATGAGACATTGGACAGTATATGGTTGTTTTCCTTAGCACAGAGGTGATTGAGAGAGGTCATGATTGAGATATATAAAATTATGAGGTGCATAGATAAGGTAGAAGGAAGAGATATTTCCCCTTCATGTGGGGACAATGACTGGGGGCACAGATTTAGGCAAGGGCAGATTGTGTCAAAGAGATGCGAAGAAAATCTTTTACACCCAAATGCTGTTGGGAATTTGAAACTCACTTTCTTTAAGAGTAGCAGAAGCAGAAACCCTCCGAACATGTAAGCGGTCTTTCGATGTGTACTTGTGATGCCAAGGTGTATAAGGCTATAGGTCAAGTGCTAGAAAATAGAATAATTAGCTGGTTGTTTTTGACTGACATGGATGTGATGAGTCAAAGGGTTTTTTTTCTGTCCTGCAGATTTCCATGACTCTAGGGCTCTCATCATGTTGTCTCAGTAAATTATGAGATGCACACAAGAATTATGTAAAATTACCATAATGAGAAATATTCACAAATGAAATTGAAATTTGAAGAATACATCCTTTTGCTCTAATGTCTTATATTAATGGAAATGGAGTTGGGCAGAAAGTGTTGCAGAGCGTCCCTATTTGACCCGACAGCTCTTTAATTTGCCACCCATAGACACAGCACTTTCATTATTGGAAAACTTCCCTGCTGCAAAACCAAATGGGGTTTACACTTAGATTTTTAATTATAATAGTGTGGGAGAAGGTAAAAGGGAGAAAGCAGAAGTAATATGCACTTCTGGTTTCAGTTTTGGGAATAGCATACTGTTAGCAAAATTCAGTATACTGAATGATAGAACTCAGGAAAAGGCCATCCAAATTCTTCACATCTCTGTTGCCTTTTTGGAAGAGGTAGTCAATTGGTTCCACTGCCATGCTCTTTCATTAAAGCCCTGAAATTTATTTTTCTTTTAAGCAAATTTACTGTAGTTTTCATTCTTACCTCGTGAGTTAGCTCCACTATACTTTTAAGAGTTGGCTGTTCTTCTGCAGGATCAATACTATATTATTGGAAAAGCTGACACAGCAGAAATAAAACTGCCATGTCCATAAAAAGACTGTCCAACTTAATGCTATAATCAATGAAGAATCAGTGGTAAATTTGCAATCCAATGCTTCCATCAGTAAGCCAAGTTTGCAAAGAGCAAAGTTGGTACTTTGTTTTTTGAATTATGTTAGAAAAGAAAGAACTTCCACATGTATTGCAGCTTTCTTTATCTCAAGGTATCCTGGTACTCTTTACAAATCTCAGGGGTAAAGAGCTAGCAGTTATGATCAGATTCTGCCTGCCACAATTTTGTGCTGATAACCCCTTTGTGGTCCCAGTTGGCAGGAAGTGGCAATCTCCACAAGCAGAAGTTTAACAATTTTTGATACAAGGAATTTTTACAGACAAATCATGAGAGTTGTTGAGCCAAGTTTGTTCATATTACCTTCTCTGAAAGGTAGGGAGAAATGATCACTGAGTGAAAACTTGCAGTGGAGTTTAAAGTGTAGATTTATTGGGAGCAGTGGGGATCGAGAGCACAAACAAGATATATCTGACTGGACTTTTCTCACATGAACTATTTCTGAGTTTCCTATCCAGTTAGCATCAGTAGACTTGATGGCAGCAGGCACAAAACAAGTTCAACTGCAAAATATGTGACACTCCATACATGCAGACTGAAAGAACTTGGTTGTCATGAGCAACTGATTTGTTGCTAAGTGACAGAGAAAGGTTAACATCCCACTTCAGCAATGCCCCTGTGGCAGCAGTGATGGACCTACTAATGAGGGGAATAGATTGACAGTGGAGTCAAAGAAGGTGTTGGAGGTTGCAGAGCAGGTCAGCTGCAGGATTCAGATATAGTTCTCCAGGATACAACAGAAGAAGTGATTCAATGACCTCACCAGAGCAGAAAAGGTGATAATGATGGCTCATTCCCCACATGCTGATATGTGCATTACTCCAACTTCATCAATCTGCCTGCTCAAGCCTACTTCAAAATATACTTTTTCATTTGAATATACCATGCAGGCACACCAATCAACTTATTCATAACTCCAGCAATGACTCTGATAATCAGGTATATGTAAAACTATGCTTATTCCTCACAGTCACCCTTAACAAATGTCTTCAATGAATTGAATGAACACAAACTATAACTCGTACTCATTGCTCTCAGAGTAGCAAAATTCAGGGATGGGCAATGACCCAGAGGTAGTCCTCCAACCAAGTTCCAAATTCCTAACACTTTCTGGGTGAAAAAAATCTTTCCTCCCATCACCCCTAAACCTTTCACCTCTTACCTTAAATCTATGCCCCTGGTCATTGATGCCTCCATCAAGAGGAAATGTTCCTTCCTGTCTACCCTATCTATGCTCCTCATAATTTTATACTTCTCAGTCATGTTTCCTCTCAATCTCCTTTGCTCTAAAGAAAGAAATCCCAGTCTGTCCAATCTCTTCTCATAACTGAAACTCTCCAGCCCAGGCAACATTCTGGTAAATCTCCTCTGCACCCTCTCCAGTGCTATCACATCCCTCCTATAATGTGGGTTCCAGAGCTGCACACAATTCTATACTTTTGGCATAACCAATGTTTTATACAGTTCCAACATAAGCTCCCGACTTTTAAACTCTTGCTTCATTAATAAAGACAAGTATACCATGTGTCTTCCGAACCATTTTATCCACTTATCCTGATACCTTAAGGCACTGGTATATACATGCACACCAATGTCTCTCTGATCCCCAGACCTTCCCAGGGTCCCATTGTTCATCATGTATTCCCTTGCCTTTTTCCTTCTGCCCAAGAGAATTACCTCGTGTTTAGCAGAATTGAACTTATCTGCCACTGATAGACTATAAGACTGGTCAGATGATTCTAAGGCTATCCTCTTCACTATTTATCACCCCACCAATTTTTCTATCATCTGAGAGCTTACAAATCAACCCTCCTCTGTTCACATCTAAATCATTCCCATAACATCAAGGGTCCCAACGCTGATCTGTGTGGGACCCCACTGAATACAGACTTCCAAGGAAAAACACACCTCAACCATCACATTCTGCTCCCTGCCACTCAGCCAATTGTGGATCCAATTTGGTAAGTATCTTTAGATCCCATGAACTGTTACATTTGGTATCAAAAGCCTTTTTGAAGTCTAAGTAGACGACACCAAAGCATTGCCTGCTTTGACACACCTGGTCACCTGTTTGAAAAATTCAATCAAGTCAATCAGACATCACCTTGCCTGCACAAAACAATGATGACTGTTATTGATTAAATCCTTTCTTTCCAAATGCAGATTAATTCTGTCCCTCAGAATTGCTTTCAGAGTTTCCCACCACTGAGGTTAGACTTACTGGTCTGTAGTTTCCTTGATCCCTTCTTGAATAACAGTGCCTTAGTTGCATTTAACTATTGCAAAGTTAATAAAAGGAAAAGATGCTGAAAATGTCAATGTCACACACAAAGCTTTGACCCTGCAAAGTTCACCTTACCAACATCTGGGGCCTCATGTCAAATGAGGTCTGACCCACAAAAAAGTCAAACAACAGCCTGATAAAGTCATTTTCATGAAACATACCTTACAGACAATGTCGTGATACAACCATCACCATCCCTGGATATTTTCTGTCCCACTATCAGAGCACAGTGGTATACAGTTGGGAGAGTGGTGCCTATGAAGTCTTATGGCATCAGTTCAAATGTCTGGCAAGGAAACCTCCTGCTGACTCCTGTCTTACTCCACCTCCTAACCTCAGCTAATGAATCAGTTCTCCTCCATGTTTAACACCAACTGAAGGAAGCCTTAATATATTATGAACTTATTATTTGAGTTGCTAAATAATCTATTAACAATTATTAATAGATTATCTAGCAACTCAAATTGAGTATTCCTGAAAAGTTTTGGGCCATTAGTTGGAGCAGAACTGTATTCAACTAAAATCTTTAGCCTTATGACCTGGTCTATTCTCCACTTTAACATTACTTTCAAGATGGGTGACTAACTCTGGTTCAATGAAAATTGCATGAAGGCTTGTCAGAAGCAGTACTAGACATTTGTAAAAATTAGGTGCCAACCTGGTAAAGCTACAAAACAGCATTACCTGTATGCCATAATCAGCATGCAGTAGATCGAGTTAAGCAATCTCAAACCAAAGGATCAGCTCTATCCTCTGCAGTCCATCCAATGGTGAGCAATTAAACAACCAACTGGAGGAAGAATTGTGCTCCAGAACCAGCCATGCCTCTAGCCGTGATGTTTCAGTTGAACACACCAATACTGGTATCCACCCAGCAAAGTGCAAAATTTCCCAGTTATATTCTGTCCATAAAAAAGCTCAACATGTCCAACCCACCAATAACTGCCTTGCCAGTCTATTCTCAATCATCAGTAAAGTGACATAATATGTCACTGACAGTGTTTTCAAGCAGCACTAACTCAACAATAACCTCCTTATTAATGTTTAGTTTGGATTCCAGTCAGCTCCTCAACTTACTAAAGTCTTGATCCAAATATAGACAAAATATCTGAACTCATGAGGGGAAGTGAGACTGATTTCACCTTTATATCAGGCAGCTGCTGACAGATTCTGGCAGCAAGGTACCTGAGCAAAACTGGAGTCATGGGAATCTGGGAAAACTCTCTGTGATTGAGGTCATACCTGACACAAAGGAAGATGTTAGTGTTTCTTAGAGGTCAATCATCTCAGCTCCAGGACATCTCTGCTGGAGTACATCAGGGATGCATCCTTGCCCCAACCACCTTCAACCGCTTCACCACTCACATTCAATCATTATAAGGTCAGAAATGGGGATGTTCTCTGATGATTTCACAACATTCAACACCAATTGTGACCCTTCGGATGCTGAAGCAAGGTGTGTCCAAATGCAACAAGGTTTGAGCAACATTCAGGCTTGAGTTTATAAGTGTCAAGTAACATTCGGGTCACACAAATGGCAAACCATTTCCCATGTTCAACAAAAGAGAATCTATCATCTCCCTTTGATTTTCAATGGCATTACTATCACTGAATCTTCCATTGTCAATATCTTGTGAATTACCTTTGAATTCAAACTAAACAAGGCCAGCCATATAAGTACTGTGAATACAAGACAGGTCAGAGGCTGGAAGTTCTGCACAAGTAATTTAGAAGTATGTTCTCCATTTACAAGATTCAAATTGGCGTGTGAAGAAATACTCTTCAGTGGCCAGGACAATGCATATCCAATACATAAAAAGCTTCACAACACCTAGGACAGAACAGTAACATCCACCACATCCTCAAACTTTCACTTCCTTCACCATTGAATGCATGGTGACAGAAGTGTGCGCCATCTACAAGATGTATTGTAAAACCTCATCAAGACATGTTTGACAGTACTTTCCAAACCCATGCCCTCTCCCATCATGAAGGACAAAGGCAGCAAGTATATGAGAATATGGTGCCACCTCCTGCAAATTCCCTTCCAAGTTGCTCACCATCCTGACTTGGAATCTTATCAATCTTTCACTGTTGCAGATGTGTGGACTGTCACGGTTCAAGAACACAGCTTACCACCACTTGTCTGAGGCAAATATGGATGGGTAACAAGTGCTGGCCTAACATTTGGTGCTCACATCATGAGAATAAATTTTTAAAAAGTGGTAGATTCAAGCTCTAATTAATGCCTCATCTATTTTACAGCTATGACTGCCGCACATAGTTCTGCTATTGCATTACTGAACTGTACTGTTCTTCCTCTTAAATCCATCATGATTTGCAGAGATGAAACATACAAACTGGATTTCTGCAGTCGTATTCTTGCTATTGGTCTTGCTCAGAAATCTGCATTATAATGTTAATCATTGGATTTCAGATTTACAGTAATCTCATTTGCATTAACCCATATAACCACAATATTTTTTGACTTGACGTTTATTGTTTTCAGCATTGAAATTAGCTTGTAAAAGTTTGCTATTCCTAACTTGTACTTCGTAGTTGGACTTATTCCTTCCCTGCAGGATTCTAAATTATACCTGAAGTTTGCTTTACTTTCATTACAATAACTCTGCAAATATTCAAATTATTATTTAATACCCTACTCATGGATTCCTTTTTTGCAGGGCATGCTTATGCATCACTTATGATACTTGGCTTTGTTTGATGTATTGCAGTAATTCAAGTGGTCATTGTAAAGTACTTACTGATTGTATAACACAGCAAAGAATCAGGTTTTCTAACGTGTGCAAATAAATCTTCTGTGAATACCTTATTTATAAATGCTGTACCAAGAAGAACTGAATATTCATAAATCATTTTCATATAAAGTTAAATTCCATGGAGGTAGAAGGATATTTTATCATATTAAGTATGAATCATTTTGCGCCTATTTTCTTCTCACATGTGAAGGAAGAAAATGAATGTTTTACATCAGTTGTTGTTACACAGAAGATATCATTCTACCACAAATTCTTCATTTTTTGATGTTCATTGAAAAGGAAATAACCAATTTCTGAAAGTCTGCTTTCTAATTCATCCAAAGAATCACTAACAAAGAACCGTTAAACAAAAAACCAAACAAACTGCGGCTGCTGGAAATCAGGAACAAAAACAGAAGTTGCTGGAAGAACTCAGCAAGTCTGGCAGCTTCTGTGGAGAGTGGCCAGAGTTAATATTTTGGGTCCAACGACCCTTTTTCAGACAAAGAATTGCTGAATAGCAACTGTTAGGTGCCACAAATTTGAAAAAGGTTAGATCTAACACAACTGCTTAGCTATCAGTATCTTTGTGTTAGCCAGGACTCAGCTGAAATCACTTTCTCAAATAAGTTGTAGTTTTAAAATCAAGCTGAATTCCAATGCAAGATGGAAGAAATGTTGCATTGTCACAGATGCCATCTTTCAGTTGAGGTGTTAAACTAAAACCCAACAGTGTTAAATGAAGAATACCTGGGGAGTACGACTCAGTGGCCTGGCCAATACTATATCTTGAACAATATTAACTAAAAAGCTGAATAGCTGGGTATAATACAGTACTTTTGCCTAAATTGGCTACCATTGTTCCCACACTACAATATACTATTGTTGGCTGTAATACTCTTTAACTCCTTTCCTTTAACGTATAAAATGTTGTTGAACTCTATGTTTTTGCACCCCTATTCATACTGTTCCTGCACGGCTGTAACACCAGCATCTACTTGGTAAAGTAGAAAAAAGGCCAATGACCCTCCTTGTCTCATGTTTCATGCCACATGTGTAGTACTGATGAAAAACCATCAATCTGAAACATTAACACAGTTTCTTTCCACAGCTGCTACCTTATCTGCTGAGCTTTTCCAACAGTTTTTTTCTTATTGTATTGCTCTTATTACACCTGACTGATTTGCTGTAAGGCAAATGGTTCAAGAGTGGAACAGGTTATGGGTATCAGTGGGCACAGCTCGTAAGTTTTGCACTTAATAAATTCTCCTTTACTAAAACTATTAAACAGCCGTCTTGGTGTAAGTAAAAACGAGAAACAGCAGGAAAAGCTAATGAAAATATACACAATAAATGTTAGACAGATAAATTTTTAATGCAAACATTGTGTTCAAGGAAACAAAATCAAGAAAACAATAATACAGAACTTCCTTCATCAATTTCAACCATAAAGATTGGAAAAGAGCATGAAGCTGGTGGTGTGATGAAAAATATTAACCCTGCAAAATGAGGATATATAAGGATATCAATTTTGGTTTTATATTCACATGAAATAAATATATACTTTAACTGCAGTGTGAAAATTGTGCATAAGCACTGGCCAATGAATCAATGAAACCCCAACATAAAGAATTTAATTCCCAGGAATGAAATATTTTTTGAGTGAAAGTTTATGAAACTGATCCCTAATGAAATCTACAACAATCAGTGATAAAAAGCTTGACGACTCATCCTACTGAGCACCACAGAAAATTGTTAAAGCAAAATAATTGCATTCACTTGCTGAGGTGTTGATAATACTGTGTGGCATTGAACTCATAAGGGAAATGTTGGGACTGCAGAAGGTCAAGACACTGGAAAAAATACCATTGTCAAAAGACACAGATAAAGAACAGATTGATTTAATGTCAGAAGAAATGGTTTGCAGTGCATTGATTAGCTGTGAGGCAATGACTTTACTATAGAACTTGATAAATTCAAACTTTTCTCGAATTGTCCTATTTACCTCTGAATGTTCAGTATGTGTGGAATGATGATATAAAAAGACTTCATATTTTGTAAAAAAAAAACACTCAAGAAACTTACAAAGTTGGATGTTATCTTCAAAATGTTAAATGTTACATGACTTCAGCAGAAACCATTTCAATAATTACATTGGAGTCCACACTGATAATGCTGCTGCAATGACCAAATACATTCTGGTGTTGTACAAACAAGAAAGCATTTCATATATTTTTTAAATTTTCAGCTCTGAAGTATATCTCTAGTTGGTGCTACAAAAACTGGAGGCCTTCTCGCATGTGGATGTCCCATGCATTGACTAACATGTAAATCATTAAGCCAGATTGTGATATACAACAGTCATTCTGGTTGATGTGCTGTTGCTTTGTATACACTGATCATACAAGTCTATTGAGCACTTCTACTTGTCACTCAAAGGTGGGCATTAGTTCAGCTACAAATGAAACACCCACTGTTGGTATTTATTTAGCACTAGGCATCCAAGTTATAGGTGAGAAGAATAACATCTGCCTTTACAGTGTTTGTGTGAGCAGTTTGAAAGTTTTACAATGAGTTTATACTTTTGTCAAAGGGCATTGATACATCTTCACAGGTCATGCGCACAAAGGTTTTATCAGATTTGCAGCTTGGAATTAACAGGCCTTTGTATCTAGCCTGAGGACATCACTGCAGGAGTTCCTCATGGTAGTGTTTTTGGTGCAAATATCGCTACACACTTCACCGAGGGCATTCTTTCTATGATGACTGAAAAATGTTCAGCATCATTTACAGCTCCTCAGATACTGAAGCAATCCGTGCCAAAATGCAGCAAGATATGGTTGACAAGTCACAAGTAACATTCTTGCCACGCAGGTGCCAGGTAATGACAAATTCAATCAGTGAGAATATTCAACCAGTGAGAATCTAAGCATCACCCCTTGAAGTTCAAAGGTATAAATATCATTGAATTCCCAAATATCAACATCCTTGAAGGTCACAATGGAAAAGAAATCGAACTGGACCAGCCATCTAAACACTGTGGCTGCAGGAGCAATTCAGTGGCTAGGAATTCTGATATCCTGTCACCATTTTAAGACCCTATAGGCCCTAACTTAAAAATTAACTCCTCCCATCATTGATGCACAATAGCAGTATGTACTGTATACAAAATGCACTGCAGTAACTTGTCAATGCTCATTGTACAGCACCTTCCAAACCCATGACTTTTTTCATCTAGTAGAACATAGGGAATAGATGTCTGGGAATATCACTAACAGCAAGTTTCCAAACAGTGTAATACTATCCAGATTTGGAATTATATCACCTCTTCACTGTCACTGGGCCAAAGTTCTGGGATACCCTTCTTAGCAGCAACATGGGTAGTGCAGCACCAGTTGGATAGCAGCAGTTCAAGAGAACAGGTCACCATGATTGTTGCAAGGACTATAATAAATTGACAACAAAAACTAGGTCTTTCAGTTAAGTCCACATCTCATTAAATAGTTGTAACACATTGCAACCTCCTACCTTGGTGAGATGAAGCACATATTGGGTAACAGGAATGTTTTTGCTCAGCCTGTTAGCATCAACCCAAGCTTCCTATGTTTGCCATTCTAATTCACCACCTTGCTTTCAAACTCACATATTGGTCCTTGATGTGCTGCAATATTTCAATGAAGCTCAATACAAGCCTAAGGATCAGTACCTCATTTCCCTCTAGGCCCTTTACTGCCTGTGTACTTCAACATTGAGGTTAGCAATTACAGGCCATGAACACTTGCCATTGTGTTTTTTTTTGCCATTTGTCAATCTGAACATTTCTTTCATGATTTTGCTTTCTGACTCAGCTGTTCATTACTGCCATTCACACACATTCTGGATAAAATGTTTTGTTTCTTTACTACAAGTGTGCAAGCCTGATGTGATGCATTTTGGGAGTTCATACTCAAGAAGAATGTATACAGTAAATGGCAGAACCCATTGATATACAGAGGGGTCTTGGGATGGAAGTCTACAGCTCCCAAAAAGTTGCAATGAAATGGGATAAAGAAAGGCTTCAGCATGTTTGCCTTCATTGGTCAGGGCATTGAAGATAAAAGTTGGCAAATCATGCTGCAGCTGTATGAAACTTTAGTTAAGCTATATTTGGAGTATTGTGTACAGTTCTAGTCACCACACCATAGGAAGGATGTGGAAGCTTTGAAGAGGGTGCAAAAGAGGTTTACCCAGTAATATACTAAATTGGAGTATATTAGTTTTAAGGAGACTTTGGATAAACTTGGATTGCTTTCACAGGTTAATTGGCAGCATAGAGGTGACCTGATAGATGAATGTAAAATTATGAGAGGAATGGATAGGACAGCTATTCAGATTTCTTTTCCCAGGATGGAAATGTCAACTACGAGAGAGGATAGGTTTAAGGTGAGAGGAGAAAGTTTAAAGGAGATGTGCAAGACAAGTTTTTAACACAGAAGGAGGTGGTAGATGCACATATAAGAAGCATTAGACAGACACATGAACAGGCAGGAAATAGAGGGATATGGAAATGTACAGGCAGATGGGATTGGTTTAGAATGGGATCAAAGTCAGTGCATTCAGGGTGGGCTAAGGCCCTGTTCCTATGCTGTACTGTTCTATGTTCTATAGAAGCAATATAGAACATTTGCCTTCTATTCTCTGACATCTTTGTCATTTAGTCTCTCCATCCTTTAGCCTAATCAATACCTTCTCTTTTCTTGTTCCTCACCTTTCAATAGAATACAATTCATTACATCCCTACTGTTGTTCAATTCTGAAGAAAATTTTAATTCAATTCAAAATGTTTTTATCTTCTTTGATACTGTTTGACCTGTTAAGTATTTTCAGCACTTTCTGTCATATATTTTGTCAGACTTTGGTTTTACAATGTTATGTGAAGTTTGCATTACACTTCAATATATGAAGCATCCTATTGTATTAATTGGAGCACACAAAGTCTTCCTTTAGAAAGCAATTGGTGTGTAAAATGAAAAGGATATACTGGGTCAAGTTATTAACAACAGGTCTTAACCCTTTAAAAAGCTGAACAAGCAAAAGTGGATAATGTGGTCAAGAAGGCATATGCCTTTATTGATTGGGGCAGTGAGTATAAAAATTAGCAAGTCATGTTGCATCTGCATACAACTTTAGTTAGACCACATTTGGAATACTGTGTCTGATTCTTGTCATCACAGTACAAGAGGTAGTGGAAGCTTTGGAAAGGGTACAGAAATGTATTCCCAATGTGGCCTGGTTTGGATAGTGTTAGCTATGGGAAGAGACTGGACAAAGTTGATTTGTTTTCACTTGAATGTCAAGAACGAGGGTGAACTGATAGAAGTTAATGAAAATATGAGGTATGGGTAGAATTTATAGTCGAAGTCCTTTTATCCTAGGGTAGAAACACTAGGGTTGTAAGTGTAAGGTAAAAGGGGGTAAGTTTAAAGAAGGTGTGAGAGGCAATTTATTTATACAGAGATTGGGTAAGTGTCTGGAATCTGCTGCCAGAAGAGGTGGTGGAGGCAGATGCAATGGTAACATTTAAGAGGTTTGATAAATACGTTAGTAAACAGGGAATAGAGTGATGCAGACTACATAAAGGCAAAAGATTTTTAGTTTGGAAAGGCATAGGCTTGGTGAGCCGAAGAGCCTGTTCCTGTGCTGGACTGTTCTTTGTTCTTCACAAGCAGATAAAGCCATAGACCTTCATAACAGAGGAAGAGGCCATTTGGCCTATTGTGTCTATGTCAGTCAACAAAGCTCAGACTACACAAATAACAATTTGTCTGGAGGCTTTCAGAACATAAATGAATGTCTAAATATTGCTTCAATGTTCTGACTCAACCACCCTTTCAAGAATTGAGTTCCACACTCCCACACCATCTGGGTGAAAAATATTTCTCAACTCTCCTCTTGGCCTCTATTTCTTCTCTTGAATCCATAGCACCTGGTTATTGACCCCTCGACTAAATTAAAAAAGCCTTCCTATCCACCATATCTACGCTTCCTCATAATTTTATACACCTCTGTCAGCTTCCCTCTCAACATTTTTGTTTCAAGGCAAACAACTCCAATTCACCCAATCTTACCTCATAGTTTGGGGCTCAGGCAGCATCCTGGTAGATCTTCTCTGCACCTTTTCTTATGTTATCACATCCTGTTCCAGAATAACCATCTTGATGCCTCAGCTAATAATGACAAGAATACCTTCAGAATTACCTTATCTACCTACCCTACTTTCAGGGATCGATGCATAGGCACACCAAGGTCCCATGGATCTTCAATAGTTTCCTGGCTTGTACCAGTTCCAGTGTAATCTATTGCCTTGTTAGCCCTCTACAATAATGTAAACTCACACCTTTTTGAGTCAAATTGCATTTGCCACTGTTCTGCCCAGTTGACCAGTTCATTGATATCCATTAATGTCTTGATTATTCACTCTTATATTTAAGTCTAAATAGAGTCATAAAGTCATAGAGTACGGTAACAGGCCCTTCAGTTACTCACTGCAAGCAACAAGATTCCCAGCACCAAGCCCTGAGGCGTCCCTCTGGAAACAAATTTCCAGTCACAGTTATATCCCACTACTGTCGCTTTCTCATCCTGGCTCTCAGCCAATTTTTCATCCAACATGTCACTTTGCCTTGGATCCTAAGAACTCTTACTTTTTTGATCCATCTGTCATGAGGGATCTTATCAAAAGATCATATTGTATGCATTTCTCTCATCAACATACCTCATTATTTCCACAAAAAAGTTTATCAAACTTTACAAATCATTGCTAACTAAGCCCAACTAATTTGTGTCTCTCTTTGATTAGATTCCCTACAGTATGGAAACAGGCCCTTTGGCCCAACAAGTCCACACTGACCCTCTGAAGATCAACCCACCCATACACATTCCCCTACATTTACCTCAAAACTATGGGCAATTTAGCATGGCCAACTCACCTAACCTACACATCTTTGGACTGTGGGAAGAAACCCATGCAGACAGAGGGAGAACATGCAAACTCCACACAGACAGGTGCCCGAGGCGGGAATTGAACCTGGGTCCCTGACACTGTGAGGCAGCAGTGCTAACCATTGAGCCACCGTGCCACCCATCTTTGTACTAGCTGAACAAGCTTCTCCTCTTTACAATTTAAAAATTTTGTTCCTTTGCACTAAAACGATTCAGTTAATATCTGTCAGCTGAAGTCCCCAACTATCACTGCCTTATTATTCTTATACTTCTGTGAAATGTTATTATACATTTGATACTTTATCACTCCATGACTGTCTGGGGACTATACTGCATATCCAGTAGGGTGTTGGTCAATTTAGTGCATTTTATTTCTCCTGTTATGAGCACATTGATTCTTGCAAGATATCATCCCTCCTCACTGCTGTATTGAGAGCTCATCCCTCCTCTTTTATTCCCTTCTCTATTGTGTCTGAATACTTTATAGCTAGGAATATTGAGCTGGCAATGCTACCCATCTTGCAGCCAAGTCTCAGTCACAACTATGAAATCGTACTCCCATGTGCTTCTCTGTACCCTCAGCTCATCTATCTTATTCCTTCGGTTCCTTGCAATTAAATATATTTAGCCTTGCTAAACTCACTTGTTTCTTATCTAGTCTATATTTCCTCTGCCTGTAGACTCAAATACTCAGATTTTAACTTCTAATTCCATCCCAGCTTCTCTTTTCTCTGAATGACTTGTCAGGATTGCCAATTCAATTTAAACCTACCCAATAACATTATCAAACCTCCCCATGAGCGTGTTGGTCTGTTCCTGTTCATATGTAACCCGTTCAACTTGATCAAGTCCCATCTCCTCCAGCAGTGGTCCGAAGGCATCATGAATCTAAAACCCTCTTAAAACACACGTCTACTCCCCTCACTATCACTGTAACCTTTCCACACTTCTCCTCATACATCCTCCATCCAAGCGGTTAAACCATCCATAATACCATGGCCTTAGCTCTGGTTAGTCTCAATAGTAGGCCTGTCAGTGTCACCATTTTTCAGACCAAAAACAGTTTGCAAGCAAGATAGATCCAGGGGACTCTCTCACCACCCATGCCTGGTCCTCAACATCTGTAGGTAGTCATCAATTCCTGAATATACTTATTACAATTCAGAAGAATGAGAGGGAGATCTTATAGAAACATATAAAACTATGAAAGAAATAAATAAGGTAGAAGCAGGGAGGGTTTTTTTGTCCACTGGCAGGTGAAACTAGAAATGGGGAGGGGGCATAGCCTCAAAATAAGGGGAGTAGATTCAGGACTGAGTTGAGGAGCAACTTCTTCACCCAAAGAGTTGTGAATCTGTGGAATTCCCTGCCCAATTAAGTTGTTGAGGCTACCTCATTAAATGTTTTTAAGGCAAAGATAGATAGATTTTTAAACAGTAAAGGATTTAAGGATTATGGTGAGTTTGGCAAGTAAGTGGAGCTGAATCCACAAAATGTTCCTGTTTATTATAATCTTACGTTCTTATATTCTTTCTACCTGCACTTTCTTCAGCTCTGGGTCTACCACATCCTGAACACTTCTAGCTGTGAACCTCTCAGCCTTGTAAATGTATTGTAGTGGCCTCAAATTAAAAATCCGAAAGCTCAAGTTGCACATACCAGTTGAACCCTTTTGCATACATGATCATCCAGACTGCAGGTTTCTAAGATTTCCTACATGTTGTACAATACGGAAATCAAAGGTCTGAGCTCCCCAGATATACCTTAACTTAATAGAATACACATGCTCGCTTTTATTTTAGTTTGACTCCTACTTAAGATTAGATTACCTACAGTGTGGAAACAGGCCCTTTGGCCCAAACAGTCCACACCGACCCTCCGAAGAGCAACCCACCCAGACCCATTCCCCTACATTTACCCCTTCACCTAACACTACAGGCAATTTAGTACGACTAATTCACCTGACCTGCACATCTTTGGACTGTGGGAGGAAACCAGAGCACCAAGGGGTGGCATAGTGGTTAGCACTGCAGCCTCACAGCGCCAGAGACCTGGGTTCAATTCCCACGTCAGGTGACTGTCTGTATTGAGTTTGCACATTCTCCCCGTGTCTGTGTGGGTTTCCTTCGGGTGATCTGGTTTCCTCCCACAGTCTAAAAATGTGCAGGTTAGGTGAATTGACCGTGCTAAATTGCCCGTAGTGTTAGGTGAAGGGGTAAATGTACCAGAATGGGTCTGGGTGGGTTGCGCTTCGGCGTGGACTTGTTGGGCCAAAGGGCCTATCTCCACATTGTAAGTAATCTAATCTAATCACCCGGAGGAAACTCACGCAGACATGGGGAGAATGTGCAAACTCCACACAGACAGTTGCCCGAGGCGGGAATTGAACCTGGGTCTCTGGCGCTGTGAGGCATGATTGGACTGAATTTTTTTTGTTGCTAAATTATGTTTTATTCATAAAAAGTCTTTACATACCTACACAGTTATTGAAACATTCCTGTACAGCCTTTGCATATGAAAAACAAACATCGGAATTTGGCACTCCTTGCAGTTGAAGAAGAAAAGTCCAAAGCATTTCCAAGTTATTCAGGGCAATATTTATACACATTTCAGGTGTTAAAAGAGTTTGATAATTGAACGGACCTCATAGTACTTTGACAGAAACACCTTTAATGGTTGTGTATCTCCAATGTGCCCTGGCAGCAACTGGCCCAAGCTTCAGTGCTTCCCTCAGCAAATAGTGCTGGAATATTGAATGAGAAAGCCTTATTCTTGTTTAATTCCAAATCAGGTCCGCCACCGATCATCTGCCTATCTGTGAGGGTCCACATTTTACTCAGTCCTCCTAGTGAAATTGACTGCCCGTCGCAGTCCTCATCTCACCCACTCCTCTCCTATATGCCATCATATGACCAGGTGCCATAGTGACTCAAAGGAATGTCTGGAGTTTGCAGTATTCTGTATGTATTAGTGTGAGCCATAAATCAACCAAAAGAGATCTTTATTAAACAAAATCCATGTGTACCTTATTCATGTCATGTGTAGATAGCAGAAACAATAATTACAATAGGGATATTTAAGAAAATATCTAATCTTGAGCAATTGTTATGAGAGTACAAAATGGCCTTTGAGCAAGGATGACCAAATGATAAAATTAGTTATTGGTTCCATATTTACTGTCTTAAGTTAACAGATCATGCAATTGTAGATGTCTTTTTGAGATATTCCTTGATAACTGATTTATTTCTAGCCAGAGTTGCATATGAATTAGTTTCCAGTTGCAAATGACATATAAATGTCTGCCAGGGAAATTTGAAGATAAATTCACAATGATCTGATGCCCAGTAAAACACACTACTATCCATTAATGGCTGTCATAGAGAGTATAATATTGAAAAAATGAAATGGTATTTCACACATATAAAAAGTATTGATTATAGATAAAAGTTGCCTTCTTTGGGGGTTAAGAGTCATAGAGACCATAAACAGTAACCTAAGTATGTGAGCATTTTGTATTAAATTTGAAAGTGATACAATTTACCTTAAAGCTAACATCTAAAACCTAAATAAAGAAAACAATGAAGGTATGAAAAACAACGTGGCTATGGTGTATTGGGAAAATACACAAGAGGACTCAATGGTAGACTGGCAATGATTTGTCTTAAAATAAGTATTGGGTAATCTACAACAAATATACATTCCCCTCAGACATGAAACCCCAATATGAAAGCTGAATCAAGTACGGCTGACATTAGATCAAAGGAAATGGTTTATGAAGTTTAGGTAATCCTGATAATTGGGATAATTTAGTCTCCAGCAAGAATATCTAAAAAACTGATAAAGTAAAAGAAAATAAAATATGCATGCAAGTTAATGAGAGACATGAAGATGGGCAATAAATATATTTTTAGATATGTGTAAAGGAAATGATTAATAAGGAAGAATGTGGGTTCACTATAAATAGAAACGGGAGAATGTATAGCAGAGAATATGGAAATGAAAGAGAAGCAAAACAATTACTTTGTGTTTGAACTCATGGAAGAAAATGCAGAAAATATACCAAAAATTCAAGGAAACCAAGGGATTTATGAAAATGATAAACTGAAGGGAATTAGCAATCAAAGAAGAACAGCTGATAAATACACTGGACTAAATGAGCTACATACCAGAATTTTGAAGGAGATGACAATTGAGATAATAAATACATTGCTGGTTAATTTTCAAAACTCTACAGATTCTGGAAAAATTCCCTCAGTCAGTAAAGAACCAAATGCAACCCTGCTAATGGAATGTTTGCCCTTATTTCAACAGAAATGGGGTATACGAATAGGGAAGTCTAATTGCAACTGTTCAAAAGACCTGGTGAAACCATGTCTAGAGTACTGTGAGCAGTTTTGGTCATTTTATTTCAGGAAAAATATCTTTTTATTGGTGGTAGTCCCTGATATGGAAGAATTGTCTTATGAGCAAAGACTAAACAGCCTAGACTCACTGAAATTTAAAAGAATGAGAGGTGATCCCACTGAAACATATAGGATTCTTAATGGGCTTGACCGGGTAAATGTTGAGAGGATTTTCCCCTCATGGGAGAGTCTAGGACAAGACAACATAGCCTCAGCATTAAGGGATTCCAATTTAAAACTGAGATGAGGAGGAATTTCTTCCCTTAAAGGGTTGAGAGTCTTTGGAATACCTTGCCACAGAAAGCTTTGGAAGAATAATACTTGGGTGTATTTAAGGCTGAGATAGATAGATTCTTGATCAGCAGGGAATGGAGGGTTATTGGGAAAATGCAGAAAAGTGGTCAAGAGGAATGTTGGAATAGCTATGATCCTATTGAATGGTTGAGTAGGATTAAGGGGCTGAATGATCTACTTCTGGTGTTATTTCTTATGGTAACTATTTAAAAACAGAAGTAGAGAGAATATGGAGAATTACAGATCTGTTAGCCTGTAATAGAAAAAATATTAGAATCCATTATAAAGGATGTAATAACTGGACACATAAAATAATGATATGATTGGGCAGAGTCAACATGGTTTTAAGAATGGAAATTCATATTTGACAAACCTGTTGTCATGTTACTTATACCATAGAGGATGAAAAGAAAGAAATTTTTAAAAATCAAAGAAAAGGATGTGGTATATTTGAAAAATAACAAGAGTTTGCAAAATGTCGATGTATAAAGGAATATATGTGTTCTTGATCATCAAAGCTAGAATGCAGGTGCATCATGTAATTACCAAGTCAAATGGTCTGTTGATTTTCATCATATCAGGTTTGGACTCAAAGTAAAGATATCTTCCTACAATTGTGTATAGCCTTGGAGTGACCATACCTATAGTATTGTGTAGTGTTTTGGATTCCTTATCTGAAGAATGATGTTTTTGACATAGAGAGAGTGTATTGAAACTTCAACAGACTAATCTTGGAGTTGGTGGGACTGTTTTATGAAGTGAGGTTGAGAAAACTGGGCTTGTATTTTCTAGAGTTTCACAAAATAAGAAGTGATCTTCTTGAAACAAAATAATTTCATAAAATTTCTTCAATATGGATGTAGATAAAATATTTCCCCGGCAGGTGAATCTAGAATCAAGGTACACAGTCTCGGAATGAGAGGCAGGTTGCTTAAGAACAAGATAAGGAGAAATTTCTTTGCCCAGAGTGTGGTGAATCTTTGGAATTTTTCATCCTAGAGGGCTGTGGAAACTGAAGTATTGAGCAGGTTCAAGACAGAAGTTGCTGAATTTCTGGATTCTAATGGTATCAAGGGGTATGGGGATAATGCAGTAATGTGGTGTGAGATAAATGATCAACCATGATCGAATTGAATGATGGAACAGGCATTATAGGTTGAAGTGCCAAGTCACAGTTCTATGTTTGTATTTCCCTATTCTGCCAACATTTAGAAAGAGATTGTTAGAGGAACCTCATCCACAGCATGCAGTCATAATCCGTGTGAAAGCACTGACAAGTGAAAGGGTAAGAGTACATTGTTTTGGTCAATAGCTATAGCAGGTGGATAAATGTTGAGTTTATGCTCACTATCAAAAGCCAATATTATTAATGTTTTGAGAGGTTGCCTTTCAATTTATTGAATGCCAAAAGTATAGGTGTCAGATATTGGTCAACAATCTATGTTAGAAGAGTTTGAAATGTTTTGAAGCAAGATTGGAGTGAAGCACATTAACATCATAATGTCATCCAGTAGTAAATAGTATTGCAGAAATAAGTGTTCAAATTATGAAGAAATCTTTGCAGATGTATTTTTAGGTGCAAAACTGGGCAGTATATTTCCATGTTTCTTTTAACACAGGCCAAATAACTTTCTGTCCTCCTTAAGAATACAGTCTACAACACATTCCTCGAGTTACAAGCTAAATTTTAAACAAATGAGATCAATAGAAAATAAGCGAAAAAAAAATCATCTTGAAGTTGAGTCATAATTTAAGAGACTTGAAACCCAGAGGATTCAGTGCTGATCAGGATATCTTGGTGAATTTATAAGGAAAAGTGTGTGATTAGAGTTGTTGTAAGGAGCTAGATACATTCACATATCTACAGAAGGCTGAAGTGAGACTCCATCAGTGTCATGTTTGATTGAAAAAAGCAGTCTGTCAGAGGGACACTTTGATAAACTTCCTATCATCCAAATTCCTCCCGCGACCCAAAGTGAAAGAGAAAATCAAAAAGAAACTGCAAGTTTTCTGGTATTACAGAATCCACTGGTAGAGCAAAGTGAATCAGTGTTTTCAATTAAGACAAAACAATCAATGTCAGAGTCATAATCAGTAAGTGGAGATGATAGATAAAGATTTAAAATTCAGATTAAACACAGTGATGTTGAGAGAACAGAGTCAAGCTAATGGAAGTAGAAGATGACACCCAGGTCAAAAATAAACAAGTCAGGTAGGTTTATAGAAAGTGTACAGAAAAACTTTATTCTTTTCATTAGTTCTTGCCAAATAATGGTAATTTTGTTGAACACAACTGGTGGAATCTTGTAGGCATCTGAGTGACATGGTGATATTTGTCGCAGAAACAAATGAGAAGTCTGGTGAGGCCTATTTTGATGTTAGGAGCATCTCGCTCCATTCGTTTATCATGTGGTGCAGCAAGTTTCTCACTAGGCAGTACCAACTTGTCAATTAAGGGGGATTATTGCTTGTTAAACATTTGCTTCATTAATATTTAGTTTAATATGTTACCAAACTCACCAAACAAGCTGGATGATTCAAAATAGAAACGAGAACAAGTACCTGGCAGATTTAGCTCACCACTTGCTCTGAACAGCATCCATGTTATCTATGACCAAACTGTATCTCAGGCAGGATCCATGGACACCAGCCACACACAGACCTTGTCCATGGATATTGGCACCAGCCAACACATCATGACCATCTTAGCACCTCTCTGATACACTTTCAAGCTGCTCATGAAGTACAGAATTGCCTTGCAGAGCTATCAGTTACCAGCTGGAACACTGTGAGCAGGGACAGACACCCTTCTCACAGATTGGATCAGGCTGCATCTTAGCACTGCTTTCTTGCTCTCTTCGTGCTTACTCACATAGTATCTACTTACTTGCTCATCAAAGTCAAAGTCATTCAGAAGCCTGGGATGAATGAAGGTCTGGATATTCATCCATCAATTGTACTTAAGGTAGCAAAGAGAATCTATATGGTCATTAGGCCGCATCACTGCCAGAAGCAGAGGGAGCCAAGGCTAGGAGCAAGGGTGGGAAACATAGTTCTTCATATAGAGGTGAGAATAAAAATAGTGCTTTGGGGATATATGGTATAGCATCTGACAGCATGGTAGACAACAGGAGGGCATGTTATTGGTAGGGACCACTACCATGGCATTCACAGAGGAATGTATAAGGGCAAGGGTGGCCATCATTACGGTGTAAAGTCATGGTTCAGGGAGGATAGACAAAGTTCAATGTGGTGAGTCTTCACATTGTAGTAGTAAGTGGAATTGTGCAGCTGAGGTAGTGCAGACAATAGCAGAGATGGAGGTTCGGTTAGGGAGTGAGATGTATCTGGTGATTAGGCAGGTGCTGATTGCAGCCACTACAAGATTACCTGCCATCATTTGTCCTCGAGATGTGAAGTGTTACTGGAAAAGGCTAAAATAATACCCAGGGTGGCAGTCAGTTTCAACTTGATGTGTGAAAGCTTGAATGCTATGACACTGTAGCAATAAATATATGCAACAGCTACTTTCAATTTATAATCATTTTATTGTCCATTTACTTTGCATGCAGTGAAGAAGCTTCAGGGTCAGATGCTTGTCAAAGGCAATTTGCAACATGACATTGGTGCATACAAAATTAACTTGGGAATCTCAGTAATATAGAAGGTATTAGCAATGATGGAACAACATTGGTTAAGTCACTGTTGGAATATTGCGTGCAATTCTAGTCTCCTTTCTATCGGAAAGATGTTGTGAAACTTGAAAGGGTTCAGAAAAGATTTACAAGGATGTTGCCAAGGTTGGAGGATTTGAGCTATAGGGAGAGGCTGAACAGGCTGGGGCTGTTTTCCCTGGAGCGTTGGAGGCTGAGGGATGACCCTATAGAGGTTTACAAAATTAT
>NC_057718.1:75196272-75206042 GCF_004010195.1 Chiloscyllium plagiosum | reverse complement strand
AATTCCAGAGTCGTGAAGTGATGTTGCAACTGTATAGGACTTTGGTTAGGCCACATTTGGAGTACTGTGTGCATTTCTGGTCGCCTCACTTTAGGAAAGATGTGGAGGCTTTGGAGAGGGTGCAGAGGAGATTTACCAGGATGTTGTCTGGAATGGAGAATAGGTCGTACGAGGATAGGTTGAGAGTGCTAGGCCTTTTCTCATTGGAACGGCGAAGGATGAGGGGTGACTTGATAGAGGTTTATAAGATGATCAGAGGAATAGATAGAGTAGACAGTCAGAAACGTTTTCCCCGGGTGCAACAGAGTATTATAAGGGTACATAAATTTAAGGTGAACGGTGGAAGGTATAGGGGAGATGTCAAGGGTGGGTTCTTTATCCAGAGAGTGGTGGGGGCATGGAATGCGCTGCCTGTGGGAGTGGCAGAGTCAGAATCATTGACGACCTTTAAGCGGCAATTGGCTAAGTACATGGATGGGTGCTTAAGCTAGGACAAATGTTCGGCACAACATCGTGGGCCGAAGGGCCTGTTCTGTGCTGTATTATTCTATGTTCTATGTTCTATGGATAGGATAAATAGGCAAAGTCTTTTCCCTGGGGCCGGGGAGTCCAGAACTAGAGGCCATAGGTTTAGGGTGAGGGGGAAGATATAAAACAGACCTACAGGGCAACTTTTTCACACAGATGTGTATGGAATGAGCTGCCAGAGGGAGTGGTGGAGACTGGTACAATTGCAACATTTAAAAGGCATTTGGATGGGCACATGAATAGGAAGGGTTTGGAGGGATATGGGCTGGGTGCTGGCAGGTGGGACTAGATTGGGTTGGGATATCTGGTCGGCATGGACTGGTTGGACCGAAAGGTCTGTTTCCATGCTGTACATCTCTATGACTCTAAAAGGCTGCTGCACATCAAGGAGGAACCATCTATTTATCCACTTTCCAATGGATCACATAATCATCTATCATGTAAGTGTAATGATGGTCTATATTGAATGCAGTGAGATGTTATGTGTTTGATGTGGGTCTCAGATTGGAAGAGTGTCAGAGCATTGTAAGCACTCCCATTGACTGGTCACTCAGCCATTATGGCACTTGCACCAAACTGCTGCACTTGACTGATGATGGATGATGGACACATGCCCTTTGTCATCACACATTTGTCCGTAAAGTATTCTGCATCATCTAGGCGTGCTGTGCTATACATAAATGGAGCAGATAATGGGACGGTGTGCTGGTTACTGACAAACTGGGTGAATGAGAAGTCTTCAAAGGATGAGGTCAAGGACATTGGGGAAGTGGAAGCTGTCATGGACAAGGACTCTGATTGGTGCTGTGCACTTGGTAGAAACTCATTGACACACATTTCCAGTGGGAGAGAGCTAAGTGCAACAGACCATTATTTTAAAGTAAAATATCCCCTGGTCTCAAAGCTGAAATTTGGCTTGTATTATCAGTATGAACTTCAGCTTCTATTGCTTTTGTTTGTGTTCCCTTTTGCTTTCTGTAAATAAATGTTCATGCTTGAAATTGTCTGATTGCTTGCATGTATGCGATGCTCCCCTCCTGGACAAAGATGAGCTGCAAGTCTACAATAGGCATTGGAGATGGGTGGCTGTAAATTAGAGAGTATTCAGAGACGATGTGGCTAACAACAAGTAAACAACAGGTAAACTTGGTAATTAAACAGTGACGAAAGAGAAAGGATAAGATTGCATCTCAAGGAAGTGTTAGCTATGCTCACTGTGTGCTGGGAACAGCTTACCTACACTCTACTAGTCGACCAGCAACCTTTCAAAGATGGCACAGGTGCAAGGGATATTGTTTTTTTTTTGCAGATATTCAGTAAGAGGTGAATTGTTCCAGAAACAGCACATGAAAAGATGGGCATAGAATTGGACAAAGGAACTCCATAGTTGGTAATCATGATTTGGAGATGCCGGTGTTGGACTGGGGTGTACAAAGTTAAAAATCACACAACACCAGGTTATAGTCCAACAGGTTTAATTGGAAGCACACTAGCTTTCAGAGCGATGCTCCGACAATCACCTGATGAAGGAGCGTCGCTCCGAAAGCTAGTGTGCTTCCAATTAAACCTGTTGGACTATAACATGGTGTTGTGTGATTTTTAACATAATTGGTAAGATAGTGTGATAAAATATACGAAGCCTTCAGGAATAAAAGCCCTCCAAAAACCCAACACAACTTGGATTTAGCAAACAAAGAACATTAGATTGAGCCCACCCTATGTTAAGGAAAAAATATTTTTTAATCATGCAAATCATTTTGGTCATATATGTTTGGCGATTATATACAAACTTAAAAGTACTTTCAAGGACTACGAATCTGTACTCCAAGATCCCTTTGTTTGGCAACACTCTCTTGGACCCTTCATGTGGACACACTTGTTACAAAGGCCCAATAATGTCCTTCTTCTTCAGTTAAAAATCACACAACACCAGGTTATAGTCCAACAGGTTTAATTGGAAGCACACTAGCTTTCGGTGCAACGCTCCTTCATCGCTTCGAAAGCTAGTGTGCTTCCAATTAAACCTGTTGGACTATAACCTGGTATTGTGTGATTTTTAGCTTTGTACACCCCAGCCCAACACTGGCATCTCCAAATCATGACTTCTTCCTCAGGCAGCTGAGGACATTTGGCAGGATGGCGAATACCCTTGCGAACTTCTATAGGTGTGCCATCGAGAGCTCTGTGTCTGGATGAATCACTACCTGGTATGGCAACTGTACCATTCAAGATGGGGGACGGTTACAGAGAGTGGTGAACTCAGCCCGGACAATCACAAAGGCCAACCTCCCATCTATACATTCCATCTTTTATTCCCACTGTCAAGGACAGGCCACCAACATTCTCAAAGATCCATCCCACCCTGGCAATGTTTTTCTACAACCTCTACCATCGTGGAGAGGGTACAGCAGCCTGAACACATGCACCAGCCGGTTTTGAAACATGTTCTACCCTACTGTTGTTAGAATACTGAATGGACTCACAAACTCTGAACATTCGCCTGTTTTTGTTTTTGTTGCTGTTTACCTATTATTTACTTACCTATGCTACTTAACTCTGTGATCTGCCTGCATTACTCGCAAGACAAAGCTTTTCACTGTTCCTCGGTACACGTGACAATAAATTCAATTAAATTCACCCTTACCATTAAGTATATAAGTCCTACCCTACTTTGCTTTTCCAAAATGGAAAACATCACATTTATTTAAATGAAACTCTATCTGCCATTCCTCAGCCCATTGGCCCGCCAACCTCTCCTTTTACTTGAGGTGTGGTGACCTTCAGGTTAAACCACTAACAGATGTCTCTCATGATCTGTCTAATGAGATAGCAGCCCTATGTCTGGTAAGATTATGGTGACTTTACCTTTCTTTGTTCTTGGTGAATAACATCATAGATGATTTCCAAAAACAGCAAAAATGGAGTATGCACAGTTACTGCCAGAAAATTGTGAATAAACACACTCTTCAATGAAAAGATGCAGACTAGGTATCATTATCTCAAGAGGGTTGGAATATAAAAGCACCGTTGTGCTACTGAGACTTTATAAAGCTCTGGTTAGGTCCCATTTGGAGTACTATGTCCAGTTTTGGACCCCACACCTCAGGAAGGACATACTGGCACTGGATCGTATCCAGCAGAGATTCACATGGATGATCCCTGGAATGGTAGGTCTAACATACGAGGAACGGCTGAGGATCCTGGGATTGTATTCATTGGAGTTTAGAAGATTAAGGGGAGATCTAATAGAAACTTACAAGATAATACATGGCTTGGAAAGGGTGGACGCTAGGAAATTGTTTCCGTTAGGCAAGGAGACTAGGACCCGAAATGCCCATCAGCCATGATTGAATGGCGGAGTGGACTCGATGGGCCGAATGGCCTTACTTCCGCTCCAATGTCTTATGGTCTCATGGTCTTATAGAGAAACACATTTGCAAAGGGCATATATGTGAACAGGATGACTTTACCTGTCTTCAGAAGATGATATAAAAAAGCAACACAAGAATAATAAAAAATCAAAAGGGAAAAGGTAAGGTGAACTTCAAACAAACAAAATTAATAAACAAAAACTATTAGAAAAACTAATGAGAAATCCTGTGAACCTGATGGTCTGCGTTCTTAGGTTTTCTGGGAATTGGCTGTAGAGATAATAGATAATGGGTGGTAATCTTCAAAAATACTCCTAATTCATCAAAGATCCCAAAGGATTGGAAAAACACAACTTTAACAAGGGGACAGAAAGCAGAAGTCTATAGGACAGCTAAATAAATATCGATCATTTGAAAAATTTAAGAATCTTACAAAGGAGTTAACAGTAAGACATGAAGAAACTGTAAAAAGGATAGGCACAGTTTTATGAAGGGCAAATGCTGTTTGACAAACCTATTTGAGATCTTTGAAGATGTAACAAGCAAGGAGGGGAAACAAACCAATAGATGTGATGCATTTGGATTTCCAAAAGAGATTCAATAAAATGCCACATAAAAAACAAGATAAGAACTCAATATGCTGGAATGACATATTAGCATGGCTACAGGATTGACTAACTAACAGAAAAAGCATCGGGATAGGTGGGTTATTTTCAACTTTGCAAACTGTAACTTGTGGACTGGCATAGAGGTGAGTGCAGAGCATCAAGTATTTACAATTTATATTAATGACTTGGACGAAGAGGCAGAATATAATGGAGAATTTTTTGGTGACACAGAGATGGGTAGGAAAGCAAATTGTGAGGGGTATGCAAAGTTTCTGCAAAATGACATAGATAGTTTATGTGAATCAAACAAAGATTGGCAGGCGATGTTTAATGTAGGAACATGCAAGGTAGGAAGTCTATAAGAGCAAAATAATGTCAGAGACTGTGCAATGCTGCAGTACAGAAGCATCTGGGAATCCTTGTATGTTAATCACAAAATGTTAGCATGCAGGTGCAGCAAGTAAATAGGAATGTAAATGAAATATTGGCCTTCATTGCAAAAGGGAGGGAATACAAACATAAGGAAGTCAGGGACATCTTGCTACAACTGTACAAAGCATTGGTGAGACCACACCTGGATAAATGTCATGATCTCCTTATTTAAGGAAGGATTGTAGTTGCATTGGAAGGAATTTAGAGAGAGTCCACTAAGATGATTCCTGGATTGAAGTGATTATTAGAATTCGAGCAGATTGGGTATAAATAGAAGATTTTATTAACACATGTAAGAGGGAACTTGGCAAGGGAGTTGCTGTTTCCTCTTTAAAAGAATCTAGAACTAACAGGCACAGGCCAGTGGACCAGCTGGCAGAGGTATTCACTGATATCTTCAACCTCTTCCTCCTACAAGCCAAAGTCCCCATCTGTTTTAAGAAGACCACCATCATCCCAGTACCCAAGAAAGCACACACAATGTGCCTTAATGATACTGCCCAGTGGCTATGACCAAGTGCATCGAGATAGTGGTCATGGCCCACATCAACTCTAGTCTCCCAGCTTGCTTCAATCCCCTACAATTTGCCTACAAATATAACAAACCCCAGCAAACACCATTTCCTGTAGCCCTGCACTCATCCCTGGAGCACCTGGACAACAAGGACACTTACATCAGACTCCTGCTCATTGACTACAGCTCTGCCTTCAACACCATTATCCCGTTCAGCCTGATCTCAGAACTCCAAGACCTCAGTCTCAGCTCCACCCTCTGGAATTGGATCCTCAGCTTTCTGACCCACAAACTGCAATCAATGAAGATAGACACATTCCCTCCACAATAACACTCAACACTGGAGCCCCACCCCCCCCAAGGATGCAACCTTAGCCCCTTACCGTATTCCCTGTCCTCCCACAACTGTGTAGCCAAATTCCAAATGAACGCCATCTACAAGTTTGCTGATGCCACCACTGTGGTAGGACAGATATCTAACAGCGACAAGTCAGAATACAGAAAGGAAATAGAGCACTTATGATGTGGTGCAGAACAGCCTCTCTTTCAATGTCGGGAAAACTAACAAACTGATCATTGACTTCAGAAAGAAAGGAGAAGAACATGCCCCCATCTACATCAACGGAGCTGTGGTTGAGAGGGTGGAGAGCGTCAAGTTCCTAGGAGTGATGATAACAAACAACCTGTCCTGGACTTCTCACATAGCGTTGACAGTCAAGAAGGCATAACAACACGTCTTCTTCTTCAGGCAGCTCAGGAAATTTGGCATGTCTGTAAGGAACCTCACCAGCTTTTCAAGATGCACCACGGAAAGCATACTGTCCAGATGTACAACAGCGTACAGCATCTGCTCTGCCCATAGGAAACTAGAGAAGGTGATGTGCACAGCCCAAATCATCACGGAAGCCAACCTCCTATCTATGGACTCCATTTTCATGACTCATTACTGTGCAGAGACTGTCAATATCATCAAAGATCCCTCTCACCCTGGTAATGCTCTTCTATAACCTCTTCTGTCAGGCAGAAGATACAGAAGCTTGAATACACACACCAGCAGGTTCCGGAACACCTTCTTTCCTATCGTTATTAGACTGAAGAATGGACTCTGTAACTTCAGATAATATTGATCTTGTTAATGTTGTTCGTGCATGCCCTGTGTGGTGTAACGTGTTGCCTCTGTCCAAGTTTCTTCACCCTGATCTGTATGGCTTTGCTTACTATGATCTATCTGTACTGCTCATAAACAAAGCTTTTCACTGTACTTAGGGTACATTTATCAATAAATCAAATCAACAGAAAATTTAAAAATAAGGGGGCTCCAAGACAGAGAAAAGAAAGATGTCTTTCTCTCAAAGGATCATTAAGTATTAGAATTCTCTGCCCAGAGAGCAATGAAAATTGGCTTATCAATAATTTTAAGATTGTGTTAACAGATTTTTGATTGATGAGGCAGTGAAAGGCTATGGATAGGAAAGTGGAGTTAAGGTGACAATTATATCAGTTATAATCTAATTGAAAGTCAGGTGCAGCTTTAATGGGTCAATTGGCCTACACTTGCTTCTGCCACTTCAGGCTACAAATATGGAACACTTGAATTTGGAGTAATTATTCATTAATTGTAAATTAAAATATTAAATCTGGTATTAGGACATTTTTGTGGCATTGTGGTAGTGTCCCTTCCCCTGGACTGAGAGGTCTCGGTTCAAGTCCCACCTGCTCCAACAGTGTTTAGTAACATCTCTGAACAGGTTGATTAGAAAAAAGTACGTTTGAACTGGTATTTTCAGGCTTTCGGGCCCTCCTCTCATTTCAAAAATATCTGATTAAAAAGACCCACTTCAGAAAAACAATTTTATAAAATTTAAAACGAATTGATTTTTCAAAATGAAAGTTCTTATATTTCTGATAAATCTTGATAAAAACATAAAATCCATGACTTTTTGATATGATTTATTGAACATTTTTAATAACATTTTTCAAAAGATTTAATTCATTTATCTTATGGTACGTTTTAAAAAATTATGTATAATTTGTACTTTTTGTCAATGAATCATGTAGGTAAATATGATTTTCCTGTATATTTACAGAATAGTAGACTGTTTTATATTTTTTTGGTGCAGTGATGGAATTCATAACAACAACAAACTTTCATTTTTGCACAAGCTACACAGCATAGCTGGGCTAAGGCAACTGAAGTTCTCACCTTCAGGTTTGTGGTAGTTCTCACTCAGGTTCATTCATCATTAGCAGGCAGTACTGGCAGCTACAAAGTCCAGGCCATTCAGCAAAAAGATGAAGCCATGTAAATCTATGTGAGGATTTTTCAACTTGCATGAAAGAGTTGATGGATTTTAAAATAAACTGTAAGTCTGGAAAGGTTTTCTCTGGGGAGGAACTGCAAAAACTTATACATCCTTTAATTCAAGAAAAAAAAAATTTTGCGGAATTCTTATAGAGTTCTAAGTGACATGGGCTATGGTGAGAAGTATGCCAGAAGTCCAACAAGGCCAATCCCAACCTTGGGAGCATTTTACTCCACCTTTTATGTTTTTGATGAGCGACAAGGTAGGATTCTTGCAAGGCAGCAAAAACTCACCAATGAAGTTGGAGTATAGCTTGTTATACGCCATGTTAATGACTCACTTCACCTCATTGATGTTCAGCTTTCAATCTTACCAAAATTACCAAAAAGCTTGACATGGAAGTCAGAGTAGTCACCTGGTGAATTCAGCTCATGTCTAGTTCCAAAGGTTAGACACTGAGCACTGACATCTCAGAGCACTTTTCAAGGGCACCAGCCTCTTTCCCCCATGGCCACGGACATTGGAAGCCAAAGTGTGCCAGCCACTAAAAAACCTCATGGCACATCCCTTATCCACATACAGGACACTTCAATGCTGCACCAGCCATTATCATTGTAACACCGCAGAGAGGACATAGGGTGTTCAGGCAAACTCACCCAGTTCATGGACTTGACCAAGCTATATCTCTGGACCTGTACTTGCTCTCCTTGCACTCACTCACTCTGAAACTATCTGGATGTTCACAACATCCCTGCCTTTGCTCCCTCAGCCAGAGATACGAGGCTCTTGTCACTGCTCTCGTGAGCAGTTTATCAAGAGAGAAGCTTTTCATATTTGTCAGCAGGTCTCAATCAAGTCAAGGGGTTAGCCTTTGCTCAGGGAGTCCTGACACAGTAAGTTAAGGGCAGCCTCCACAACCATTCGAAAGGCTGGTAAAAGTCAGTCACTTAGGGTGGTCTGAGTCAGGAAACTCTCCTCATAAGGGGTCAGAAGCTAAAAGAACAGCCCATCACCTATCTTCAGTTTGTTTACTTCCCACAATGAGAGCGAGGCAAGTATTATGGAAAATGAAAATAGGTGGCACATCTGTTACTTTGCTGCAGGTACAACTCTTTCTTAAGTGATTGAGTGGGTACACAGTGGGCATGCAGAGGGAATGGTGTCAGGTGCTGGGATAGGTGGCAGTAGGTGTTGAAGACGTTGCAGGCATTAGTGAAAGTAATAGAGCATGAACCTTGGTGGGAGGTAGGTACAATAGCAAAGATAAAGTCAGTGTGAGGTATTGTAGAGAAGATGATAGCATTTATGCTGGCAAGCAGAGATAGGTAATTTTGTGGATACTTCTTGTCTATGTAAATTTAAAACACTTCTTGCCCATATAATTTGAAGTCTTATTTTCTAGAAATCTAAAATAAGGGAAGTCCATTTGATTGGTACTCAATCTACCATCTTTAATATTCACTTCCTTCACCACCAAAACTTAGTAGCAGCAGCCATCTTGAAGAACTGTAAGAATTCAGCAAGGCTCATTCAGCAGCATCTTCCAAATCTATTATCACTATCATCTAGAGGGTTGAAGGTAGCAAACACATGGAAATACAACCACCAGCTGCAAGAACCCCTCCAAGACACCCTGGCTTGGAATAGGCTGCATCAAGTTGTGCATATACCCTTGGTATTCAAAGTTTGTGAGAAGATTTGTAGCTCGGGTGCTCGTTGTTGTGGTTCTGTTCGCCGAGCTGGGAATTTGTGTTGCAGACGTTTCGTCCCCTGTCTAGGTGACATCCTCAGTGCTTGGGAGCCTCCTGTGAAGCGCTTCTGTGATCTTTCTTCCGGCATTTGTAGTGGTTTGAATCTGCAGCTTCCGGTTGTCAGTTCCAGCTGTCCGTTGCAGTGGTCGGTATATTGGGACCAGGTCGATGTGCTTATTGATTGAATCTGTGGATGAATGCCATGCCTCTAGGAATTCCCTGGCTGTTCTCTATTTGGCTTGTCCTATAATAGTAGTGTTGTC
>NC_057718.1:75151488-75195582 GCF_004010195.1 Chiloscyllium plagiosum | reverse complement strand
CTACAAATGCCGGAGGAAAGATCGCAGAAGCGCTTCACAGGAGGCTCCCAAGCACTGAGGATGTCACCTAGACAGGAGACGAAACGTCTGCAACACAAATTCCCAGCTCGGCGAACAGAACCACAACAACCCTTGGTATGCAAACACCAAGTTTCATTACGTACTAAGGTTCTGTCTGTCCCCAGTGTTGCTAAGGATGGAATTGGCCTCATTTCTGCAGAACACTCTAAATATTTGGACCGTTCCATATCACCCGTTCTTCATGGAGAAAACACCTCTGAGCACCAGTCCTTCAGGAAGTGGTCAGCACATAGCATTCTCAAGACCAAGAGGGAAAAGGAGCAGTGGATCCTATCACATGGTTCCCTGAGCAGACTGTCAAAGTCACTGGGCAGAATGTCTCATCACCAGAATTTTTCCAACAAGCACCAAGACATCACTTGGCTGGTGGGGAGAAAGGCACTACCTGTAAGATCTTTCTTGTACACCCTGTCAGTCTGTATCACCGTCTGCTAGGAGAAAGTGAGGACTGAAGATGCTGGAGATCTGAGGCAAACATCGACTGAGCCTGGAGGACCATCAACTTGGTGAATGGCACTCTTTGGTCTGTCCGAAACTTTTTGGTCTTCCAGAGCAATGAGTTGATCTTGACTGAGTGTTGCAGACTAGCACATTCCAAGGCCTAGGATTATGTGCTAGTGGATGCACTAAAACTTGGGCAGCTTGTTGTCAATGCACCATGGGGAAAGACCACTGTCTGAGGTCCTTCTGCTGACGTTTAAAGGGGGATCATTCAGTTATTGGACCCTCCTCATGCCTCGAACGCATATAAGTATAGTCTGATTCAAGCAAGAGATGCCTTTGGTTTGTTTGGATACAATTAAACTCCAGCATTTGTTTGTTTCCTTGGCATACTACTGTACAAAATTGAACTGCATTTGGGACTATGTATTAATACAAAGACATCTACTATGTATGAAGTATATTTTGGAAAAATAAATTTGCTGTTCCTTAACTGTAAGTGGATCAAAATCCTGGAATGCCTTTTGTGACAACATTGTGCATGTGTCTACACTTCAAATTCTGCAGTGGTTGAGGAAGGCAGCTAAAACCAGCTTTTCCAGGGCAATTGGGATGGCCAATAAACCATTGTCCAGTGTGCCCATATGCAATGAAGAAACAAACAAAAACTGCTGTTAAGATCCTGTGGGCTATAAATCCCTTTAGTCTGAATATTGAAGTTGAACTACCACCCTGCAGTCCATTAAAACTATTAGCAGGGCTCAATGACATGGTAGGGGTAACTCCCTCAGTGCTGGCTTCAGTTAAACGCTACCAGACAAATCTTGGTGTAAATGTTCCAGCAAATAATTGCCTTTATTGCGGCACTGAAAATCTTCGTATCATTTAGAATGAGCATTTGATTTTAGCTTGACACCAAGCTAAAGTTTGAGTTCAGCAATGACACCAACTAAATGAAATCACTGAGCCAGATTAAACATTGATCATTACATAAGTAGGTGCTGGTTGAAGATATCCCCACCTTTTGACAGGATTGTTGCTCAGCAGCAGTAACAATTAAGTTAAACAACAATCATAAAAAAAAGTTTCATTATGTAACTAATTTTATACAGGAAAACAAACGTGTTTCATCACAGAGGATCTGTAGAGTTTTATAACACATGAGGCAGGCCTTGGAAATGAAATATTAAGAATCCAGCTCATAAAGCAACAATGCAGCTGTATTCTATATTAATCTCACTATAACATATGATCTACCATAATGTACAATTCCAACACTGCAATATTACTTCTACAGTTTTGCCCATTAAAACTCATTCACTTCACATTTCTCATGCTTATGTTCCAGAAACTGGTGCTGGAAAGATGAATTGCAGTTTTAGATCGCACATTTAGCCATCAGTTAGACAAGATGTCACTAAAAATATGGGACATAGTGATCAATATATTAATTTTGTACCTTCAACCATCCATGACTCGATTTCATTGGCATTCTAGCCCAAAACTGTCAAAGTTGGAAGAATTGTGTAAAGTTCAAATATTTATTCGTTAGTTTTAGCAAAGTACAGCAATGCTAATAAATAGAAATGCAAGATTCTGCTCTGACGTAGTATGCACAATTGAGTTTATTGAGGAGATGAATACAGTTGATGATAGTCTTAACATGAGAAAGAACTAATTTGAATGACAAACAATGTATTTTAAAGTGTGTCTTAAATTGTGCAATCTAAATCTAGTTAGTTAGATAAATCTGAAATTGTAAAACTTCATCTGGTTCACGAATGTCTTTTTAAAGGAAACCTACTGCCCTCACCGAACTTAGCCTCTACATGACCCCAAACTCATAGAAATCCCTCTGTAGTGCCAATGCAGAACACTCAGATTTATCTAACCACTACTAAGAAGCAAATAACTCTGGACTAACCATCCCACATCGTGCAACATCCTGTCATCAATGGTGGTCAGCAATCAAACAATGAATGACAGGAGGAGAGTGATGGTTTATATTAGCACATAGTTGCAACAACAAAGTTGAAATGTATTAGGAAGTGGAAGTTTTTAAATTATAATATGTAAATTAGAATTTGGGACATTCAAGGTGATTCTGATTCTATTAACATATTGGCAGAAAATCTCGTTTGTTAACAGTTGGACTCTACAAATATGATTGGACAAATGGACTCATTGAGTTCCTAAGCAGTGTCTTAGGAGTCTTCCATTTTTGGACTAAGCCTGAAAGCGAGAGTAGTTCCAGAAGGATCATCTAGCAATCAGGCAGCCGATTGGTTGTTGGTAGGCTTTCTATCGAAATTAGAACTCTTGAACAGAAAGTCCAACCCACCTGAAGCTGCTGGCCAATCAGACACTAGCAACTCCAGAATACAGCAATGCCATGGGCAGGTCTGAAGACCTCCTCGTGGGTCTGCTCCTGGGCCTGGCCAAACTGGCCATCAACAGGTCCAGGCAGCGGGCCGTGGAGGGGGTCGTTAGGGCCGACTGCCTGCCCCTCTTCCGCGGTTACGTTAGAGCCCGGGTGTCCTTGGAGAAGGAGCACGCGGCGTCGACCAACACCCTGGAGTTGTTCAGGGAGAGGTGGGCGCTGGGGATAAAATAAGCACTACCGCACTTAGGTGGTAGTGTGGGGGTTAAAGGGGATAAAAAAGAAAAAAAATATATAAACAGGAGAAGGTCCAGGCAGTGAGCCATGGACCAACTGCCTGCCCCTCTTCCGCGAAAAAGTACAGCAATGCCATGACAGAGGCTGTGATTGCCAGGACAATAGGCCCTGCATTTGAGCATGATGATTCACTATTGGAGAAGGTAGGTGCTGTTTCAGTAGAGTTTCTGGTGTTGAATGTTTGCAGGAAGAGGAGTGCAGAGGGTTTGGAAGCAACACAAGGGAGTCATTCTCAGATGCAACTGACCTACAATGGGTCCAGTCCCTCAATCTTAGACAAATTAATGGAGACTGAGATACCTGCCCACAACTGACAGTTTTCTAGCACTTGGTTAACAGTCAGATAGACTGTAAGTTTCTTATCCCATCTGCACATAAAGTCAATGCAGCTAGGTGGGATGAGGACCTTAAATGGTCATTAATTCATCACTTGCGGGCTTCAATTGGAAGTGGGCAGGGTAATTGAGCTTGACCCTTCCTGCCAGAAATTAATTCTTGTGTTGGTATTTTGCAGTAGTGATGCCTACCTGCCCGATTACCTTCTCCTGCCACTACATCCCTGCTGCTTCCTTGGAGAGGTAGATTCCATCCTTTATGGTTTTTGTTAACAAGGAGTGGTAGTTTTTAGGTCTGCTTGACTACTGATGATGTGTCAAGAAATCCAACTGTTTTCAAAATTAAAGCACAGCATGATAACGGTTTGAACTAAATTTATCGCAAGCCCTCTGTCTCTGATATAAATCACAATTCAAAACCAAGCCAGTGCATAAATGTTTTTGGAATTGGAATTAATAAAATAAATCAATGAGTTGCAATTTTAAGTACTCAGGAAAATGTATCTGATGTTTAAGGGGATAATCACATTTTCAAAATGAAAAATCAGTTTAGTTTGTTTCGAGACTCTCAAAAAACATTTCCACTGAGGGAATATAGATTGAACATTAACAAAACAAACAATAAAACTAATTTTTAAATTTGGGATAATTTTCTAATTATAAAATGGCAGGCATAATTTGATTTTGAGTTGAAATAAAGAATGGATGAGAAAATATCAATGCTTTTATTGATTCTGTTAACACAAGAGAATTTAAGATTGATTTGAAGATGGGAATATTCCTTTATGAGGATCTACACCTAGAGGCCAAGGCGAAATATTCCTAGAACAGCTCTTTGAGTGAAGGTTTTTACCTGGGAAAATGGTCAGACTCTAATATGGTCATATATCTTGTATTTCCCATGCTTTTGAATATGGAGAACGTAACCCTTTTGCTCAGTTTAGTAATCATTGGAGCACTGAAGGAGACATGCAGGTGTGATGTAGTCAACATTTCATGACCTGGTGAATGTGAGTTGAGGTCTAGCAGGGACTGAGCTTTATGGTTATAGAATACATGACCAGAATGTTGTTTGTTCTTATGCTATCTTGCAGCACAATGATTCTTAATGTAGAATTAATATCACAAGACACAATATTGACAGCACTGTGGAGGTGTGGTGAAAGGGCTTCCTGACTGGTGTGAGTGCTAAGGTAAAAAGGAATACTGTGTAACCATCAGTGAAAAGCAGGATTGTCTTGGAGATGTTATCTGTTTGGTTCATATGTTTTCATTAACTCCTCTTAAACCTTTTCTTCTTGGTTTTCATGTTACTAAATTTGTTATAAAATACTTCTTGTTCCTAAACATTTAACTGTACTTTGTAGGGATATTGATCTACTAGTAAGTGCTTTTGTAGGAGAGTTGGAGGTATGCTGGAAAGACACTTAGTCATACAAAGCAGAATCCGTGTCTCCTGTTGAGATGTGAGTTTGAATCTCATCATGGAAGATGGTGAAATTCTGAATTTCATTAATAACCCTACTAGTAACCATGAAACCATTACTGTAAAAATCTATTTGGTTCACTGATGCCCAATAGGGAAGGACAACTCACTACCCTTATCTCAATTTTAGCTGACAAGTGTCAGAACAATGTGTGGCTTGTAAAACTGTACTTTCTAAGGCATTGCTATGGCTGTGTTTTCCTAAACAATCTTTGATACAGAGAATAACCTATAACTTAGAAATGGTTGCAGAACAACCTGTGAGATGATTGAAGATGATTGAAACTGAAGGAGATAAAAGGTAAGAGTCCCAGACATCGTGTTCTTAATAATTACATGTGGAAATCCAGCTATGCATAATTTTTGGACCAATTCAGTTTGATGTGGATCAATCAGAAACAGATCATCTACCACAGAAAAAGGTACAGAAGAAACACTGAGGACACTTGTTATGCATTCAAAAGCAAAACACAGACTTAGAATACTTATTGGTATGCATCAGCAAAGTGAGACATAGACTCATAGATGTTTACTGCACAAAGGGAGGCCATTTCACTTATTGTGTCTGTACTTGTCAACAAAGATCATACCACATCAATTCCATTTTCCAGCTCTTGACCCTTAGCCCTGAAGGCTATGGTAATGCAAAATGAATATCTAGATTCTGCTCAAATGTTATATAAATTTCTGACTCAACCATCCTTTTGGACAGTGATTTCAGGCTCCCATCTCCTCAGGGTGAAAACAATTTCTCCTCAGCTGTTCTCTTAGCCTTCTACTTCTTACCTTAAATCTGCATTTCCTGGTTATTGAACCTTGATTAATGAAAAAAGTGCTTTCCTATTCACCTTGTCTATGTCCCTCATAATCTTATGCAGTTTTTATCAGTTTCTCTTTCAACCTTCACTTCTCCAAAATAAAACACCTCCACCTATCCAACCTTTCTTCAAAGCTCAGACCTCCAGCTCAGGCATCATTCCTAGTAAATCTCCTCTCCACTCCCTCTACTGCAATCACATCCTTCCTATATTATGGTAACCAGAACTGTGCACACGACTCCAGTAACAGTCGAACCAGCATAACTAACCTTCTTGTCTTGGTATGTATACCCCTGCGTTTGTATTGTCCTATGTACCTGCTCTGGAACCTTCAGGGATCTGTGGATATACACACAAAGATCCATCTGATTTCCAATATTATTAGGGACCAACCATTCACCGTGCAATCTCTTGCCTCATTAGGCCTTCACCAAGTGTATTTGTCACTACTCTGCCTCCTGACCAATCCATTGATATTCTTCTGCAGTTTATGGTTATCCTCCTCACTATTTGCCATCTGACAAATTTTAATGTTGTCTATAGTTTTTTGATCAAACCACCTATCGTTTAAATCCATTGATGTTCATCACAAACAGCAAGGTACCCCCTACCTGAAACAGATTTCCAGTCGCAGAAGCAACCCTGCACAATCAAATTATCCTTCCTTCCACCCTTCAGGCTCTCTGCCTTTATTCCTGATGAAGGGCTTTTGCCCGAAACGTCGATTTTACTGTTCCTAGGATGCTGTCTGAACTGCTGTGCTCTTCCAGCACCACTAATCCAGAATCTGGTTTCCAGCATCTGCAGTCATTGTTTTTACCTAAGTAATAGTGAATGAACAACCTATAAATAACTTCATTGAAATTACAATTAGGAGCGGTACACCACAGACTGCTGATTCATTAGCATCCATTTATCCTTAACGTAAAATCAACCTTGCCTGTATTGTGTGTTCAGCTCGGTAATTTTGTTGATTGGGATTAATGCTACATATGTTTGCCCACATCTATAACATCATTCTGAAAATAACAAGTGAATCTGGGATAGTGTAGGTCTTGAACGTTAAGAATTTGTAAAGGAGGGTTTCTTTCTAAATTTAACAAGTTTGACTTTTAATGGAGAAGTACTACTCATGTCTTTTTAGTGTACTGGGCTAAACAGGGAGATAGGAGAAATAGATAGGAGGAACAAGGCCAGTTATATGGGTTAATGGGACTATTGGAACAAATACATACAGCAGTGCACTGAAGCATAAAGCCTGGGGTCTATCCTGTTTTGGTAATATTTCCTAATCAATGTTTTGAAAAATTGAAGGCATTGTCTTTGGTCCCTGCCATCAACCCACTCCCTAGCCATTAATTTTATCCCTCTACCAAGCAGTGGCCTAAGGCTAAATCAGACTGGAGCTACCTTGGAGCTATATACCAACCCAAGATGTGCATCTTCCACATATCTGCTTCGCCTATTTTTATCTCTGTAACATTCCCCAATTTAGTCCTTAATTATCTCAGTTCATCAGCTGCTGAAACCCCCTTTCATGCCTTTTGTTACCTCTCAACCTGATTGTTCTAACACTTCTGGCTAATCTCTCAAGTTGCACCTTTCATAACTTAAGTTCATTCAAAACTCTGCATCCTGTGTTCTACCTTGCACTAGTTCCACTTGATCCACTGACCTATGATCACTGATCTAGCTTGGCTCCTGGTTAAATATTGACTTGATTTTAAAATTCTCATCCCTATTTGCAAACCCTTCTCCTGGTTCACGCCTCTATTTTTCGAACCTCTCCTCAGAATGGTGCTGTTTTTCAAACTGCATACCAATGTAAAAGTCCCATTACATGTCGTGCACATAGATTTCTTTTAGTGACCATTGCTGTGTCATACTCTTAAATAAACCACCTACCCACTAAAAAAAGGCCTTGTGATGGCATGCTGCCTCTGGGATATTTACAATCTTCTAATGCTTGTATTGGCAGAGAAATCCTTTAAAAATTTTGTGAGCTTTGTGTTCTGCATGAAAATGCATGTCAAATTAGTACTGCTGTCAATAGCGATGTCAAAATTTATCATGAGTATTTGACATTTTGTTTGGTATTAACACAATCTAATTAAAATTGATTTTTTTAATATATAGATATTCACAATACAGGGACCTGAAAAGGACATTGATTATCAAATATCTTTTCAAGTTTTGATTTAAAAAAAAAGATATTTGGTGTTATTCCCACACTGCTGGCAGTGTGGGAATAATTGCAATGACTTGATGTTTTTCCAAGCTTACTTACAGTACAATACAAGCAATTTGCAAATTGTTGTTCTACTCGGTCTGCTCTATACATCTCCTGACTCACACCCACATGACTGACTTTTAACTGTCCTCTGCTGAAGCCATTCAGTTATATAAAACTGTTCCGATGTCACACAGATGACAGCAGTTCAAGCAGGTCACTTTCTAACAAGGGATCAGCTATAAATGCTAAGTGAGAAGATAGGGTTTGGATGGGCAAGGCCATTTTAAAGGCGAATCTCTTTGTAAAGTCTTTTTTTTTGTTTGTAAACTTATTAAAAATAACTGTTCAGAAGAGATAAATACATTTTAAAATAAGTTAAGTTTCTTCCAGCCTTAAACAGGCAAGTAAAAGTTCTCCAAGATAGCTGTTACTCATTTATAAGTGGATTTCTTAAGCCAGGCTCTTTGCTTTATAATAGCTGACTCATTGCTTTTCAAAAAATGTAAATAGAAAGGTTTTCAGTGCTGCTTGAGTGCAGTGTGAACCAGGAATTGGGTAAGAGGCATGAGATCAACAGGGGAACTGTAAATTGATTGAAAAATAATAAATAACCAAATTCATTACCTGTCCTATTGTGTTAATGTGTCAGACTGCAACATGTGGACACTTCTGGATGCCACGACAAGCCATGGTATTGGATTAGTATTAAGTGTCAGCAGCATGAGGAGATACTGATCAGAGAAATTTGAGTTGGAAGCTGTGCTCCAGACATTGTGATGCATCAAGAAGGACAAAATGTATTTGGATTCTTTGTTCCAGATGTTAATTACACACCTTAGGTTAGTGTCTTCTGATTTAGTCAGTGCTCAAGGACAAGGGGGAGCAGGAAATGAGGACTGCAGATCAGAGTCGAGAGTGTGATGCTGGAAAAGCACAGTGGGTCAAGCAACATCCAAGGAGCAGGAGAATCGACATTTCGGACATAAGTCCTCCTCGGATACTGCCTGACCTGCTGGGCTTTTCCAGTACTACACACTCGACTGAAGGCCAAGGGGGTCAAGCATGTAAGGAGCTCAAGATGTTGGAAGTGAAGGAGCCTCAGCCCTTAACCCTCAAATCCATTGGATAATTTTATTGTAGCTTGAATGGATGCGGGACAGAGGACTGAGGTGTTGATGAGCACTATGACAATTGGCACCATGGTACAGGAAGCCATTCACATATGGGCAGTTAAAGAAATATCATGATTACAGGGGACAGTCTAGTAAGAGAGATAAATAATGTTTTCTGGAACCAGTAGCGTGAATCCAGAAGGCTACGTGCTATATCTTGAACTCTGCCCAGTGCTAGGGTTAAAGATATCTATTCAGTGCTGGAGAGGAGCTTGAAATGGAAGGGCAGGGATCCTGGTGTCATGGTCCATGTAAGTATCAATGATACAGGTAAGACCATGAAAGAACTTAATCTGAGGTGGTATGTAGACACTTCAAAAGATAATTCAAAAGTGTGACCTCAAAGGTTATAAACACAGTCATTATAAACATAGCTATCAGCTACAGACAGCAGTGGAAACAAAGACCACAGGTCACAAAGGTTCAAAGGGAATCAGTTACACACAGCCTGAGGGTTGTATATTGAAGAAGTATTGATCAGACTTTTTGGCATCTTGATGGCTTGTGTTATTTAAACTTAATAGCTCCCAGCATGGCAAAGGTAAAGGGTGTTAGCATGATCCCATTGGATGATTTGAACCCAGCTCATAACCCCACTGGTCAAAGATCACAGAGCATTCTAGAATGTCCAGTGTGAGACAGATAAGTATGCACAATTGGATGCCATCTTCTCAGCTAAGACTTGTCTGCAGGACCTACCTTTGTGGAAAAGACCCAGCTCTATGTCGGAGTGGAAGGAGATTTCAATGCCCCAGCTCAAACATGTGGATAATATCCTTTCTCAGGTGAATACAGCTGGATAAACAGTAAATATTGAGGGAATTTGGGAAATGTCACATGGTGTTTTAGGAATGTTTTGTTAATAAAATCAAATAGCATTTGATTTGTGGTTCAACGTCCCTTTGTCCACCTCACTGACAAGAGTGCTAGGATAAAATGCTTTTAACACAAACTCGTCAAAGTCTCCAAAGCATGTACAACAACATACAGTCTGGGTAAACTTTCTGAGTACTAATGTTGTAGAACACAGATTATTAAAATGTATGCAGGATGGTTTTATAAAATGGTATGTTAAAGAACCAACTAAAGAATAAGCTATTTTAGCAGACGATGACATATCCCTCCCAAATTGTCTCAACGCCTCTATGCTTGCTTTGAGCAGAAGTTCAGCGAGAAGTAACACCTATTCCAACAAGTCCTGATGGTTCTATCTCAATAGTCACTGCATCAGAGGTCAGATCAGTTTTCCTTTGTGTCAATCCAAGGAAAATGATGGGACTAGACAGAGTCCAGGCCATGCATTCAGAGCGTATGCAGATCAACTGGCAGAGGTCTTCTCTGACATCTTCAAACTCTCCCTGCAGCAGGCCAGTGTCCCTGTCTGTTTCAAGAGGGCCAACATCATCCCTGTGCCTAAAAAGGCATATGCAGGATGTCTCAATGACTACCGCCCAGTGGCCCTAACTTCAGTGGTCATGAAGTGCTTTGCAAGGCTGGTCATGGTATTAATCAACTCCAGCCTCCCCACTACTCTTGGCCCACTCCAATTTGCCTATCGGACCAACAGATCCACGTCAGGTACCGTATCACTTTCCTTTCACTCATCCTGAGAACATCTTGACACCAAGAACCATTTCGTAAGAATCCTACTCACTGTATACAGTTCAGTCTTCAACACTACTATCCCCTCGAGACGGATTACTAAACTTAGTGATCTCAGACTAAGCCCCACTCTCTGCAACTGGATCCTCAGTTTCCTGACCTACATGCCACAATCAGTGAAGTTTGAGGACAGTATTTCATCTTCAACACTAGAGCACCCCGGGGGTGCGTACTCAGCCCCCTACTGTACTCACTGTATACCCATGACTGCGTCACCAGATACCGGACAAATGCCATTTACAAGTTTGCTGATGACACCACCATAGTCAGTCGAATCTCAGATGGCAATAAAACAAACTACAGATGGGAGTTGGAAGACCTGGAAAAATGGTGCACTGAGAACAACTTAGCTCTCAATGCCAGCAAAACCAAGGAACCCATTACTGACTTTCGGCGGGATGTTACTCATGCCCCCCTACACAATAACAGCACAGAGGTGGAACGAGTGGAGAGTGTCAAGAGTGGTCATCCACAACAAGCTTTCTTGGACTCTTCATGTGACGCACTGGTTACAAAGGCCCAACAACGTCTCTTCTTCCTCAGGCAGCTGCGGAAATTTGGCTTGACGGTGAATGTCCTTGCCAATTTTTATAGGTGCGCCATTGAGAGCATTCTGTCTGGATGTATCGCTACTTGATATAGCAACTGTACCATTCAAGATCGGAGACGGTTACAGGGAGTGGTGAACTCGGCCCGAACAATCACAAAGGCCAACCTACCATCTACAGAATCCATCTACCAAGCCTGCTGTCAAGGAAAGGCCATCGGCAAACTTAAAGATCCAATCCACCCTGGCAATGTTTTTCTACAACGTCCACCATCGGAGAGAAGGTACAGAAGCCTGAACACATGCACCAGCCGGATTCGTAACAGTTGTTAGAATACTGAATGGATTCACAAACTCTTAACATTCGCCTGTACCTGTGTTTTCATTTCTGCCGTTGTTTACCTACTATTTATTACCTATGTGATCTGCCTGTATTGCTCACAAGACAAAGCTTTACATTGTGCCTCAGTACACATGACAATAACTTCAATTCAATTCGATTTGCATCCAACATTGGCCAATCTTATTGTGAAGGATCCTTTAGTGACCACAATCTGACAGTATTTTACACCTAAGGTTGGAAGTAATGTAATTCAGTCAGAAATTATGATAAAATTAAACAAAAAGAAAACAATAACTGTATGAGAGGCAAGTTGCCTAAGGTAGATTGAGAAATTGCAATAAAAGGTATGGCAGACCATCAATAGCTGATACTTTAAAAAAATCTAATGCATAACATACATTTAAAAACATATTCCTTTAACTCTCAAAAACTCAAAGGTATGTGTTCCAACCATGGTCAACAAGATGAATCAAGAATTACGTTAAATGTAAAGAAAGACCCTATCAAGATGCCTGCAAAGAAAGACCAAGAAAAGATTGAGAAAATATAATGTAAGAGTAAAATTGCAAGAAACATTAAAACAACTACATGATTTGAAAGGACACGTGTAAATGATGCACCATATTAGGAAAAATTATAATGCTAGAAAATTTTGGCTTTATTGTTCATTCATGGGATGTGAGTATTGCTGGATGGGCCAGCATTAATTCATACCTGCCCTTGAGAGGATGATGATGAGTTGATGTCTTGAATGATTAGTGCTTTTGTAGTGTTGATACATTGTGCTGTGAGGTTAAAGCATTGTCCCTATCTGCAGAAGGAAATAGCACTGCAGTTTTAAGCCAGGATGGTTTGTGGCTTGAAAGGAGATGCATAAGTTGTGGTATTCCCATGCATCTGCCATACTTGTGCATCTGGGAAAGGTTGTGGATTTGGAAAGTGCTGTAATAGGAGTTTTAGGAAGTTGAAGTATATCTTGTAGTAGTTGCTATACACTACTTCTGAGCTTTGGGATGTGGTTATGCGAGGATGTTGAATGGAGTGCCAGTAAAACAAACTGATTTGTTCTGGAGTCAAAGAGTGTGGTGCTGGAAAAGCACAGCCAGTCAGGCAGCATCCCAAGAGCAGGGGAGTTGACTTCCTGCTCCTCAGATACTGCCCAACCAGCTGTGCTTTTCCAGCACCACACTCTTCAACTCTGATCTCAGGCATCTGCAGTCCTCACTTTCTCCTGAGTTGTTCTGGATGCTATAAAGCTTTGAATGTTGTTGGAGTTGCACTCCTCCTGGTAAGTAGACAGTGTTCCATCATATTCTTGACTAGCGCACTCTGTAAATAGTGAACAACTTGGAGGACTAAGGAGGCTATTTACTCACCAAAGTTCCTAACCTCTGACCATTTCTTGTAACTTCATTGTTTAATGGGTGACGCAATTCCAATTCTGGTCAAAAGTAAACCTCATGATATGGTGAATTCAGTGGTGTTGACGCATTAGTGCTAGATTACATTAGCCTTGCACACGATGGATAGAGGGTCTTTTGTTCTGGTGAGCTGTTGTCTGAGCGTGGCTGTCATGGATCTTGCATTAGGACCCTGTTCAAAAAGGGCTACAACACACTGCAGCATTCCTAACCTGCAAAGAGAAGAAAAACAGAATCTTCACCATGAATGGATAACCCGACAAATTCATATGCAGATGTCTTGCAGACAAATGATGTGACATGTCATGACTCAACACACTAGCCACTCTACTTTTATATATAAAAATATCTCTGCACTGACAGCCAGACTTCTTTTCGACCACTCGGATTCATGACAGCCCATAAATCGACAGGCACACTTCGACAACAACCCACCAGGACAAAAGACACTATACCTATCATGTATAAGATGAACGCAATTTACAGGATTCCATGCAATGACTGCACAAAACACTGCACTAGGCAAACAGGCAGACAACTAGAAATCCGCATCCATGAACACGAACTAGCCACTAAACTTCATGACTGGCTGTCCCTAGTAGCCATACACAGATGACAAGGACCTCAAATTGTACTGGACAACACAATGATCATAGGACATAGGATAGAGGACTGCCCGAGAATTCCTAGAAACATGACACTCGACCACGAACTCCATCAACAAGCACATTGATTTGGACCCAATGTACTGGCCACTACGATGAACAACCAGAACTAGCAACAAGAAACAGCAAGAATGGAACCAAATAAGTTCCAGAAGACAGTGCAGCAGTACTTCACAAGTTCCAAAGCACTGAAGTTGTCACCCAGATGGGACAAAATGTCTGCAAATCAGCTTCCCAGCTCAGTGAACATACCCACAACCACGGCAAACTAGCACCTGAGCTACAAATCTTTATGCAAACCTTGAATATTGTGCTGAGGAACACTTGGTGAGGTCCTTGCCAGATGATTAACCTCCAACAACTCTAACTATCTCCCTATCTTGAGTTCAGCTCTTTTGTCCATATTGCCCTGATAAATCATAGCATTTAGAATAGATGTTGGAGTGGTAGGCCAACTCCCTCATGACTGTCATTGTGCCACTACCTCTTTTGGGTCTGACCTAAAAATTGGACAGGACACACCTCAGGATGTTGATACTGGTGTCTGGGTCAGTCATCCACAAGGAATCGTACCATACAGAAAATTTCAAGTTCTTGTTTAAACAGTTTGTGGGACTGCTTTCCCAATTTTGACACAATTCGTCAGTTATTGGAAAGGAGAACTTTGCAGGGTTGGCAGGGCTGTGCGCGTCATTGTCACTTCCAACACCTTGATCGATCCCAGATAGTCCATCCAATTCAGTTCTGTTCATAAGGCTTTCTAGTGGTTATAAACAACATGATGGCTTGCTGGCTTTTTCAGAAAGCATCTAAGGGTTAACTACAGAATGGTCAGTTAGGCCAGTCTACAGGATGATGGCTTTCCTTCTCTAGAAGACATTATCTAGCCAGGTTTTTACAACAACTGGCAGTGCTTTCATGGTCACAATTAGTTTATAAATTGTTTTTTTGATAAAAACAATTATATGTTTTTGATAAACTGTCCAAGAATAATTCAAGTATTAAGTTTTGGCGATGTGAACATTCTTATTGTGTTCTTATAGTTTTCTTATTAACGAACGTGTAGCTGATGTCCCTCAGTCAGTCCGAGCATCTTTACCAATGACAAGCAGCAGGAAGAAAATAATTTGACGAGAAAGGAATGATAGGAGATTTGGACAATAGAATACAAAAAATTGTTCTTGAATACGGTGAAAGAGATTGTTTGGAATATCTTAGAGGAATAGCGCATAACTATCAAATGAACTAAAATTTCATTGTTTAATATTAATGTGAGATTTTACTGCCATTATAAAGATTTTTAAAATATATTTGCTTTTTCTGGTTAAAGTTTGTAACTGCATTTTTATATATAAACCAATAAAATGATATTTATTTTACCTCTTTTGTTTATCAATATGTAGTATGTAGTTGTATAAATAAAGGGGACTGAGAAGTATGAAAGAACAGACGGGAGGGAAAACAATCAGTACATATATATATTTCTGGTGGCGAATAGTCTCCAGAGGTCAAACGACCCCAGTGGAGAAAGTCTGGTGGCAAACTGGCAGTAGCTAATCATCGGCGGCAAATCTGCCATGGTGAATCATCCTGGGAACAGGAGAATCGACATTTCGGGCATAAGCCCTTCTTCAGGCTTATGCCCGAAACGTCGATTCTCCTGTTCCCTGGATGCTGCCTGACCTGCTGCGCTTTTCCAGCAACACATTTTCAGCTCTGATCTCCAGCATCTGCAGACCTCACTTTCTCCTCCATGGTGAATCATCACCAACCCCAAAAGACGTGCTGATCAGGTGAACTGGCCATGCTATATTGCGCATTGTATTAGGTGCATTAGTCAGAGGTAAATATAGGCTAGGGGAATGGGTCTGGGTGGATTACTCATTGGAGGGTCAGTGTGAACTCGTTGGGCGGAAGGGCCTGTTTCCACACGTAGGGATTCTTAAAAAGTTGAATGCCCAGTATCTTGGCAACAATCACAGTTCTGTATTGGTCTTCATCAGTTCAAACTAAAGGTTCACTCCTGATCATCAACGTCTGACCCTCTGGACAGCATTGAGGTTTTCAAGTAAAGCTTCAATGAGTTGAGCACCCCGGAGTAGCCTGCTAGTCTTCACTGGGGTGCATGTCACTATTTGTCACAATTTGTTGTATGCTACACAACCTCACAATTGTGGAAGTACAGTGCCATCAATCAAGATCATGGGGAGCATCTGAAGAGGATGTAAAAGAGGAAGATGAAGTGATAAAGCAAAAGGAAATTTTTTCAGCTGCATAATCCATGATTATCTCATCCAATGCCAGCAAATCCAATCTCAAATCCCCATTCTATAACTCCACACTTTACCTTCCCTTCCATCTGAAACTCATCAACACAGCGTATACTGATGAAGGGTTTTTGTCCGAAACGTCGATTTTCCTGCTCCTTGGATGCTGTCTGAACTGCTTTTCCAGCACCACTCTAATCTAGAATCTGGTTTCCAGCATTTGCAATAATTGTTTTTACTATACTGGCCACAAAAATCTATCGCAAAACAAACCACCACTATCAAATAGAGCATCTAATATCCTAAACAGATGTCAATGTAGCACCTTGTTTGTTTCATAGGTGCCTTTGTCTGATCTAATGCTGTTGCACAGTGTTACCCTAAAGGCTGCAGCATTGATTTTGGAAGAATGTTGACCTTGAAATGGGTAAATTGCAGATGGTGATATGGGGCAACATCATGCTGTTCTGGGCCTGGAAGGCCCAGCTTCAGACTGCATCATCTCAACATAAATAACCACAGTCTGTGTTGGCCATAGCAAAGCCACTGGTGGAGTGCCAGTAATGGGAGCACGACCCTGTCATCCTCAGATAACACTGTAGATTTGTGTTCTATGAAGGGGCTACCACTACCAAGAGACAACACCTTAGCAATCCTAGTGTAGTGATTGTAATGAGGTCAGACGGATAGACCTCATAGAATATGAGTACCCTTCTTATGTCTGACAGTTCCCCTGGCTGACAGATATAAATGGGAGTATCAGAGGTCATGTTCACTCTGAGAGCTGGTTCTGAGGTAGCTGGATCAGAGTCAAGAACATTCCTTGAATGAACAAAGGGACTTTGTGATGGGATACCAGCCCTTAGATAAAGATGACTAGCAGAGGCATGTGACTTTGGATTAAACCTTAAGATACTGAGAGAATTTGAGTATTTCCTAAAGTTAAATGGTATTTGACATATTAGGACAGCTCCATACTGTCATCCAATGGTCTGGCAGAAAGAGCAATCCAAACCTTGATGGCAGACTTAAAGAAACAGCCTACAGCTTCACTAGAAACCAAACTGTCTTAGTTTCTATTTGATTTATAGGACCACCCCTCATGCAACTATTGAGAGCTCCAGCAGAATTTCTCATGGGTAGAATACTCTGCACCAAGTTAAATCCGATCTTCCTGGATCTAAGGGGTAGGTTCAGGAAACAGCTTCAGGAATGCAAGTGCTGGGCACAAGACTCCACAAAATGAGAGAGACAGTTTACTTCAGGGGACAAAGTTTGGTGTAGGAGCCACCGGAATGGTCCTGAATAGGTAAGAGGCATGGTTGATGCTAGGTCAGGTCCAGTGGCATATAAAGTTTGGGTAGAAGCAACGGTCCTGAACAAGCATGTGGACTGTGTGGAAGTTACAAACTCGCAAATGATGTGTGAGCTAAATGTGCCCAGCTCCTCAACTGCCTTTCCAACTGTTCTAGAACCTGTGGGTTCTCCTATTCCATCAACCACTGAAGATATCTTGGAAACTGAGATGGACATGGCAGACATCATCGCCTTGATGCCTTTGCCATCTTAAGAGGACAATGATTTTCTTCCGAGACCCTCGGGGCACAACAGGTGAGTTACTGTGCATTACATGGTACCCACATCACAAGCAGATTTGGAGGAACCTGACCCAGTTCGAAAACACTGCAGGAGGAGGCCGATGTCCTCAGAATCAGAGGGAAAGGGAAACAATGATTATAACAAGGTCAGCAAAGTGGATCTCATAGAATCTGAATTCTCTGATAGGGGTTCTTAATTTGCTTCAATCAGGGAGATATAAACAGGAGTATCAGAGATTCTGCTCACTCTGAGAGCTGACTCTGAGGAAGCTGGATCAGTGTCAATGACCCTCCTTGTGTAAATAAATGATGACTTGGTTATGGGATACCGACCTCTATGGAGTTATTTTCCCTCCTAACAGGTTGCTGCATTGTCATGAAAGTCTGCCAGCTCCTTTGAATATGACACTGGCGGACATGACATCCCCAAGCTTGGATTGCATGACCCAAATTTAAGTTTTTAATGTAGTACTGAGATAGTGGGACCTTTCTGTCCATGCTGAAATGAAACCTGAGGCACCACTTACTAGATGTAGCATCATACTGGATCTGGATGAATATCAAGCACTGCATAGAGGCCTATGCCAAATTGGTGACAGACTCCATGCTCCTTAACATTGAGAAGAAGATCTTTATGCAGGCCTGCCAATGCACCAAGCATATGTTAGTATATATCTTTCAGTCTTTCTCTCAAGGCCACACTATCCCGTTCATCATCTGAGTCTGCTACAATAGAAAACGGGTGTAACCTCAGGGAACGGGCATCTGCCCTGACTGCAGGCTGCTGATATCAAGTGGCTCAGCATGTGCATACTCTATGTTTATACTGTCTCAAACATGTCCAAGTATCTGGAGTGATGGCTGCAAGTATGGGAACAAATGGCAGTGTTTTACCAAATCAGTTCCCTTGCTCCTCTTGGGCTTTGCTGTTCTGAACCATTGCCTGTCAGGTGCCTGGTTTTCTGGAAGAGGAAAAGCAGGAGGGTAAGGCCAAATTATGTGAGAGCCAATTGAGGGAAATTGTGTGGGTAAGGACACTGGGAACAAGAGCTGCCTCCTTGTACCATATGCATTTCTTAAATCACAGGAGTGTGGGATGCAGGGAAGCGAGATGGAGGATGGTGGATTAGGTCACAACCATCCTCAATTGTCTTGGCTGTTTCTCATCGTCATGCGATTGACAGCACTGCCTCCTCAATGAGATGAGAACATATAGCCATACATATCCCTTTCTGGTTAGGTGTTCCTATCTTGAATTATATGGTCTGAGTTCTCAGATTTCTCAGATTTCTCAGAAACTCAGATTTCTCCAGTTTCCTCATTTCCCCTCCCCCCACCTTGTCTCAGTCAAATCCCTTGAACTCAGCACCACCTTCCTAACCTGCAATCTTCTTCCTGACCTCTCCGTGCCCACCCCCACTCCGGCCTATCACCTTCACCTTGACCTCCTTTCACCTATCGCATTTCCAATGCCCCTCCCCCAAGTCCCTCCTCCCTACCTTTTTATCTTAGCCTGCTGGACACACTTTCCTCATTCCTGAAGAAGGGCTTATGCCCGAAACGTCGATTCTCCTGTTCCTTGGATGCTGCCTGACCTGCTGCGCTGTTCCAGCAACACATTTTCAGCACAGAACTATATTACTCACATTTAACAATGGTGGCTATATACTCCCCATTGCCTTCTCAGTCTGTATCAAGAATGGCCTTCAGAGCCCCTCTCCCTCTATGAGAATATGCCTTTTACAACATTTCACTTTCCTACTCTTAGTAAAACGTTTGACCAAACTAGAATTTTCAGTCCCCAAGGGGTGGTGTAATAAAAACCAAATCACAAATGAAACTTTATCAAATTTAAAGTAGAGCATCATATTGTGGGTGTGCTGTGGCAGTCCAACCCCTACGATACAATAGTTGCTGGGAACCAAGAGCTGCTGGCAATTCAGTTGGCCAAAACCATTTGGTGTCTGCAACACCTCCGAAACTATATCCAATCCTGCTGGTGAGGGAGCGTGGTGCCAGAGACGATGGTAAATGGGATGTTTCAGCTTTGCTAGAAGACCTAGTAAGGAGCAGGGGTGGACTGGTGTCTGGGTAGGTTGGCCAGTGGAACAGTGTAACAAATTGCAGGAGGGACTGATGGGCCCAAGGATGACCAATAGCCTGCACAGTGAAGTCTGCGGGTTGGATACTTGGTGAAGGTCTTTCCAATGGCGGGATGGAGCCTTTAGATAGGCTTCGGTTAGCCACTAAATGGCCTTGATTGATTCTCTGGTGGGCAGATATCATGACACCCACCTGCCAGGCTGGTGAAAATATGAGGCAAAAGTGAGGACTGCAGATGCTGGAAATCAGAGTCCAGATTAGATCAGGACATAAGATGAAGGGCTTTTGCCTGAAACGTCGATTTTTCCTGCTCCTCAGATGCTGCCTGACCTGCTGTGCTTTTCCAGCACCACTCTAATCTAGACTGGTGAAAATATGATAATGGCAGGAATACAAATTCTGTCCATATTCTATTTAACAACAAACAAAATCTACACACCACTGAAGTAGTGGATTCAAATTCAATTGCGGTAACATTTGAACTTCAAGGGCTAGAGTTGGCAATATTCTCATGTCTATTCACATAGAGGTGGTTAAGATACAAATGTGGAGTAATCATCTCATCTGAATCATCCAGTACAGGAATTTGGATCCCATTGCTTGTCATTTTCTTGCAATTCTGCTACATACAACAGATGGTCCCAGCAATGTTTCTTCCTGATCATGTAGTACAGAAACATCTTTTTTTCTTAAAGACAGATCACGTCATGAAACAGGAGAGAAAGACAGTTGCAGTGCAAATTGCTAGAAGATAAACACCGGCACTTTCAGAAGAAGCATTGTTGACAAGTGAGCAGGGTGTCTGAAGACTCTCAAGAAACAGCCTCAGTAGGAAGTGAATGGCCTTTAAGGCCAACTCATCCAGAATAGACCAAAAGACCTGGAGGCAATACTACAAGAAGTTTCATGACCTTACATGGGTCAACCAATGCTTGCAACTTTACATGGCACCTCGTATTTATTACCCCAATAGCCTCTCATGTTGTTCATTGGATCATACTCAATTACACACCCTGATCACCCTAACATCCAGAGATTTCACCTTACTCTCTCACACCCACCAATTCTTCCAACCTCTCACTGACTACTCATTAATACATATCATGCTAATTAGCTGGAACTGAGCTAACTCTCAACCAACACAGTATTATACTATCACCAACCTACTGCCTCTCCCCTCTCCTGCAGGGAAAAGGAACACACAATATAAGGACGCAGAAAAGAGTTGGCTATGACGTTTGTGTTGTGGATTGGGCTTGCCTTTTCCAAGACCCTTTCATTTACTTTTAATTTAGTTAGTTAAGTATACTTAATGACATGTAAACAGAAACGACAGAAGGAAATGTAGCAGGTCAGGCAGCATTCCTGCAGAGATAACGAAAGTTAACGTTCCAGGTCAGTGATTGTTCATCAGAGCTGGAAAGGAGTTGCGGATGTAATAGATTTTACACAAATACTCAAGCAGTGGTGGAGAGATGGGATAAATGAGCAAAAGGGAAAATCTGTAAGAGAGGGTTTGGTAGAGAAGGGATTTAAATAGCAATGGGGATGATCATACAAAGTAAATTACATAGTAATTAAACAAATTGAAAGAGCAAAAGGGTAGTTCAGAGACAATGTAAATGGCAATAGCAGAATAACTACCAAACACAGCTGTCTGAAGAATCAGGGCAATGATCTGAAATGATGAACATAGCATGGAGTCCAGAAGGGTGTAAATGTCTAACTGAAAAATATGGTGCTGTTTCTCAGGCTGTTACCAACCTTCATTTGAGAAACCTAAGAGGCCGAAGTCAGAGACGAGTGAGGAAACACATTAAAATGACAAATGACTGAATATTCAAGGTAAAACTTGCAGATGGAACAGAGGCTTGTGATGGTTAAAGCAGCAGAGAACACAAAACAGTACATTTCATGTTATAGTTTAGTAGTTAATACTTTACACATCTTCATTCCCGCAAGCTCAACTTAAAAAAAGTAACTTCACCTACCCTCATCCCCACACACTCAAGCAGTGCTCTTAAAAAAGGTATCTCCACTTATCTGAATGTCAAATGGGATTTAGAAGCGTAGGACTAAGCCACTCAACCTGTGAAGCCTGTTCCATCTTTCACACTTTTTTTTGTCACTACCAGCTCATTTCTGCTCTCTTCTATTGTGTATTACTTTTCTCTGCAGGAGAGGGAGAAACGGTAGGTTGGCAACTGTGTAATACTGTAATTGGTTGAGTGTTAACTCATAGTTCCAGCTAATTAGCTATGGTATGTAGAATGAGTGGGTAGTGAGAGATTGGAAGAATTGGTGGGTGTGTGCAGGTAAGTTAAAATATCTGGATGTTTGCACAATCAGGGAGTGTAATTGAGTATGATCATCAATGTTCTGCCAATATTTATTGCCAATAAAGTCACTGGTTTGCGATGCCTTTTCAGAGGCAAACATATTTCTGTGGCTCTGGAGTCACACACAGGCCACGGCAGGTAAGAAACACAGGCTTTATTCACCAAAGGACATTTATGAACCAGCTGGTTACTTTTTACAATTGACATGGCCACATGGCTTATAATTCCAGATTGTTATTTGTCTTTTTTTTTAAAAGAAATCAAATTTCGCCAACTACTATGATGGGAATCAAACCCACGTCCCTAAAATATTAAAATAAAATATATGAGGGACATTGGATTCCGAGTGCAGTGACATCACCAAACTAACACATGGTTCGCAATCCATTCAATGTCATATCCCTTGATGTTATTAGTAACTAGATCTTGATAATTATATTTGTATTTAATGTCAGAGCTTCCACAGGCCTCTGGACTATGAATTCTAAAGATCATCACACTAAGTGAAGAAGTTCCTCCTCATTTCAGTCCTACATGACTTGGCTTTTTCTCTGCAATTGGGTTCTTTACTTTGAAAACTTACTGCCAAGAAAAACATATATTTTTTAATTCGTTTGTGGGATAGCAGTGTCACTGGCTGGCCAGCATTTATTGCCTGTTCCTGATTGTCCTTGAGAAGGTGATGGTGAGCTGCCTTGTTAAACTGCTGCAGTCCACCTGTGGTAGATTGACCTACAATGTCATTAGGGAGGGAATTCCTGGATTTACAACCGGCAACAGTGAAGGAACAGCAATATATTTCCAAGTCAGGATGCTGAGTGGCTTGGAGGGGAACTTGGTGGTGTTCCCAAATAACTGCTGACCTTAGATAAAAGCAAATTACTGCGGCTGCTGGAATCTGAAATCAAAAGAGAAAATGCTGGAAAATCTCAGCAGGCCTGGCAGCATCTGTAAGGAGTGAAAAGAGCTGACGTTTTGAGTCTAACTGACCCTTTGTCAAAGCTAAAAAAAGGGAGAAATAGGGAGGTATTTATACGAGGCTCAGAGAAGGTTAAAAACAATGACTGTAGATGCTGAAAACCAGATTCTGGATTAGTGGTGCTGGAAGAGCACAGCAGTTCAGGCAGCATCTGTGGAGCAGTAACATCAACGTTTCGGGCAAAAGCCCTTCATTAGGAATAAAGGCAGACAGCCTGAAGGATGGAGAGATAAGCTAGAGGAGGGTGGGGGTGGGGAGAAAGTAGCATAGAGTACAATAGTTGAGTGGGGGAGTGGATAGGTGGAAAAGAAGATAGGCAGGTAGGACAAGTCCAGACAAGTCATGGGGACAGTGCTGAGCTGTAAATTTGGAACTGGGGGAAGGGGAAATGAGGAAACTTTTGAAGTCCACATTGATACCTTGGGGTTGAAGTTTTCCGAGGCAGAAGATGAGGCGGTTCTTCCTCCAGGTGTCTGGTGGTGAGGGAGTGGTGGTGAAGGAGGCCCAGGACCTCCATGTCCTCGGCAGAGTGGGAGGGGGAGTTGAAATGTTGGGCCACAGGGCAGTATGGTTGATTGGTGCGGGTGTCCCGGAGATGTTCCCTAAAGCGCTCTGCTAGAAGGCGTCCAGTCTCCCCAATGTAGATGAGACCGCATCGGGAGCAACGCATACAATAAATGATATTAGTGGATGTGCAGGTAAAACTTTGATGGATGTGGAAGGCTCTTTTAGGGCCTTGGATGGAGGTGAGGGAGGAGGTGTGGGCACAGGTTTTGCAATTCCTGGCAGGGGAAGGTACCAGGATGGGACGGTGGGTTGTAGGGGAGCGTGGACCTGACCAGGTAGTCACGGAGGATACGGTCTTTGCGGAAGGCGGAAAGGGGTGGGGAGGGAAATATATCCCTGGTGGTGGGGTCTTTTTGGAGGTGGCTGAAATGTCGGCGGATGATTTGGTTTATGCGAAGGTTGGTAGGGTGGAAGGTGAGCACCAGGGGCGTTCTGTCCTTGTTACGGTTGGAGGGTGGGATCTGAGGGCGGAAGTGCGGAATGTGGACAAGATGCGTTGGAGGGCATCTTTAACCATGTGGGAAGGGAAATTGAGGTCTCTAAAGAAGGAGGCCATCTGGTGTGTTCTGTGGTGGAACTGGTCCTCCTGGGAGCAGATACGGCGGAGGCGGAGGAATTGGGAATATGGGATGGCATTTTTGCAAGAGGTAGAGTGGGAAGAGGTGTAATCCAGGTAGCTGTGGGAGTCGGTGGGTTTGTAAAAAATGTCAGTGTCAAGTCGGTCATTATTAATGGAGATGGAGAGGTCCAGGAAGGGGAGGGAGGTGTCAGAGATGGTCCAGGTAAACTTAAGGTCATGGTGGAATGTGTTGGTGAAGTTGATGAATTGCTCAACCTCCCCGCGGGAGCACGAGGTGGCGCCAATGCAGTCAACAATGTAGCGGAGGAAGAGGTGGGGAATGGTGCCGCTAAATCACATTTCATCTTATCACATCTCTCACAATTTCAGCATGTCTGCTACACGCCAGATGTACTGCACTGGCTGTGGGGTGTACATTGTGATGTCTTGATGAACTGCAATTCTCTACTTTTAAATGTCTTTCTTAACTTGTGTTAGTTCCTTTTCTGTTGCTAGCACGTTCTCCCCGGGCCTGCATCAGTTTCCTCCCACAGTCCAAAGATGTGCAAGTCAGATGGTTTGGCCATACTAAATTACCCCAGACATGCACAGGCTAGGTGTTCTCTAGACATGGCAGGTAATTTATTTGGAACTCCGAGTACACAAGATTATGCAACAATCCAACAGGAGAGATATAGCTGTAGCATTAACAGAAAGAGAAAGAGAGAATTACATTGTCCATCAAAGCAAGTTATTCTTGTGCCATTAGAATTTCCAAAACAAAAATAGCAGCAACCTTCCCTTTGGGAAATATTAATAGAACGTATTCTCACATAGTCGGAGAGATGCCAACTTGCCAAATTACAGGGGGTAAGCTGCTACCACTTGCAATTCATTTGAGTGAGGGTTTCACCTTATCCAAAGACCAGAGACCATAATATCTGTAACTCTTGCAGGACCCTGCACAGACCATGTGGCGCTGGTGGGGGGTGGTTAATGTCCCGGCGGCAGTTGGAAATGAAGAGGTCGAGGGCAGGTAATAGGCCAGCGCGGGGTGTCCAGGTGGATGCAATGTGTTGGAGGTGGGCAAAGGGGTCCTTGGAAGGTGGGCGGGAGTCCTGATTGTGAAAGTAAGCTCGGAGGCGGAGGCAGAGGCAGCGGAAGAAGTGTTCGATGTCACGACGTGTATTAAATTCATTGATGCGTGGACGGAGGGGGATGAAGGTGAGTCCTTTGCTGAGGACTGATCGTTTGTCCTCGGTGAAAGGGAGGTCTGGAGGGATGGTGAAAACTCGGCCGGGCTGGGAGCTGGGATCTGGTGTGGGTGTGGAGCTGGGAGTGGGGGCGGAGCCGGTAACTGGAGTGGGTGTGATGGTGGGGAGAATGGAGGTGGAGTCATGACCAGGAATGGTGTTCTCCTCAGGGTTCTGGGGGCCAGGAATGGTGACAGTGGGATCTGTGGGGGGGGCGTGTCAGCAGAATGCAAGTGAGTGGCGTTGGTGGGGGTGGAAGTGGTGGCAGACATGGCAGTAGGCTAATGGCGTCCGAGCAGTTCCAGAGGCCAGGGGAATCTTCTGGAATGTTTGAGGACTGCTGGTTATGGAGGTGGGTAGATAAAAGTTTGTTGTACTTACAGTTTTTGATGTTTGAGATGAAATTGAAATACTGTTTGTTGAGAGTATGAATTCTCCTGAGGATGTAGTACAGAGTGGGTCCTTTGCAATTCTGAGAGAGTGTGGCCCTCAGCTGAGGCAGGGCTGACTGTAGAGAGGTTAGGTGCCAGCGCATTGCTGCAAGCGTGGAGCGGAGGAGCTTGAAGGAGAACCGTTGCTGGTGTTTTTGAATCTGTAGTCTGTACACTTTGTCCTGTTCGGGTCCAAACTCTGCTGGTTTAAAGGTGGTCCGGAGTCCTTGCGGGATGAGTTGGTTACGGAGGCAGGCACTGAGGAAGCAAATGTGGCTGTGGTAGCGAGTTTGTTTCACGACATGGTTGAAGAGCTTCAGGGCAGAAGAAATGACCTGGGAGTTGCAGTGGGAGAGGGACTCCCTGAGATTCTTGTAGAGAGAGGATGAGAACTTCTTCAAGGCAGGCATCCTTGCAAGAGGATTCGCAGTAGGGTTAAAATCAACTAGGTAAAAACAATGACTCCAGAAGCAAAGGTAGCAATAAAGAGGTGATAATGACAGTGCATAGAGAGATTATAGGGAGATTAGGAGTTGTGAATGACCAAGGCTCACAAGGACGCTCTCTAGGTGGTCCGAAACCTGTTGATCTTCCAGCTGAAGGAGTTGACCCCGGCTGAGTGTTGCAGACTGGCACATTCCAAGGTCCAGGACTACGTGTTGAGGGACGCGCTGAAGCTTGGGGCAGCTGCCGTCAAGGCGCAGTGGAGAAAGACCACCGTGTAACATCTGCCTGCCTAAGAAGAACAGGCAGTCATTTGGGCTCCGCTGACCCCTCAGCAAAATATGTAATTGTACAGACCTGTATATTTGAATGATTACTCTGTCTCTGTATACCAAGAAATGGAATGTTTACGGATGTATGGCATGACCAATTGTACAGATCATCAAAATATTTTATGAATAAAGCATACTTTTGAAATAAAAAAAAACTTTTCTCTCCTTACAGATGCTGCCAGACCTGCTGCGATTTTCCAGCATTTTCTCTTTTGGTAGCTGCTGATTTTGTCCTTCTGGATGGAAGTGTTCATGGTTTAGAAGGTTTTGTCTGAAGATCTCTGAATTTCTGCAGTGCATCTTATAGATAGTACAATTTTGTCCATGTACTTCGGAAGCTCTATAAGACTCTGGTCAGACCACATTTTTGAAGTATTGTGCACAGGTTTGGGTCCCATATCTCAGGCCTTGGAGTGTGTTCAGAGGAAGTTCACAAGAATTGTCCCAGGAATGAAAAGCTTAACATATGAGGAACATTTTAAGGACTCTGAGTCTATACTCATTGGAGTTCAGAAGGATGAGGGGAGGTGTATTTGAAACATGCAGAATACTGAATGGCCTGAACAAAGTAGATGTTGAGAAGATGTTTCCATTGGTAGGAGAGACAAGGAGCCAAAGGCACAGCCTTTGAGTACATAGAACATAGAAAAGTACAGCACAAGAACAGGCCCTTCGGCCCATGATGTTGTGCCAAGGATTAGTCATAATATAAAATAAAACAACCTAACCTATGCACACCTCAACTCACTGCTGTCTATGTGCATGTCCAGCAGTCGCTTAAATGTCCCTAAGGACTCTGCTTCCACCACCACCGCTGGCAACGCATTCTATGCATTCACAACTCGGCATAAAGAACCTACCTCCAACATCTCCTTGATACCTTCCTCCTAACACCTTAAAACTATGACCACTCGTAGCAGTCAATCCTGCCCTGGCAAAAAGTCTCTGGCTATCGATTTTATCTATGCTTCTCATTACCTTGTACACCTCGATCAGGTCACCTCTCTTCCTCCTTCTCTCCAGAGAGAAAAGTCCAAGCTTAGTCAACCTCACTTCATAAGACAAACCCTCCAGTCCAGGCAGCATCCTGGTAAACCTTCTTTGCTCCCTCTCCATAAGCATCTGCATCTTTCCTATAATAGGCGGCCAGAATTGGACACAATATTCCAAGTGTGGTCTCACTAGGGTTTTGTAGAGCTGCAGCAAAACTTCGCGACTCTTAAACCCGATCCCCCGTTGATGAAAGCCAAAACACTGTATGATTTCTTAACAACCCTATCCACTTGGGTGGCAACTTTGAGGGATCTATGCACATGAACACCAAGATCCCTCTGTTTCTCCACACTGCCAAGAATCCTGTCTTTAATCCTATATTCAGCATTCAATTTTGACCTTCCAAAATGCATCACTTCGCATTTATCCAAGTTGAATTCCATCTGCCATCTCTCAGCCCAGCTCTGCATCCTGTCTATGTCACGCTGCAGCCTGCAATAGCCCTCAATACTATCAATGGCACCTCCAACCTTTGTGTCATCGGCAAATTTACTAACCCACACCTCAACCTCCTCATCCAAGTCATTTACTAAAACTACAAAGAGCAGAGGCCCAAGAACAGAGCCCTGTGGGAAATCACTCACCACTGACCTCCAGGCAGAATATTTTCTATCTACAATCACTCCCTGCCTTCTGTCAGCCAACCAATTCTGAATCCAGAGAGCCAGATCTCCCTGTATGCCATACCTCCTGACTTTATGAATTAGCCTATCATGGGGAACCTTATCAAAAGCCTTGCTAAAGGCCATATACACCATATCCATTGCCTGACCTTCATCAACCTGCCTCGTCACCTCCTCAAAGAACTCAATAAGATATATGAGGCATGACCCGCCCCCCAAAAAGCCATGTTGACTGCCTTTAATCACGCTATGCTTTTCCAAATAGTCATAAATCCTCTCAATCAAAATTCTTTCCAAAATCTTACTGACCACAGACATAAGACTGACTGGTCTGTAATTACCAGGGATTTCTCTATCACCCTTCATGAAAAGAGGAACAACATTCACCTCCCTCCAATCCTCCGGTATGACTCCAGTGGAGAGTGAGGAAGCAAATATGTTCGCCAACGGCTTAGCAACCTCCTTTCTTGCTTCTCAGAGCAACCTTGGCTAAATCTAGTCTGGGCCTGGGGTTTACCAATCTTAATGTTTGCCAAGATTTCCAGCACATCAACCTCCTCAATCTTAATCTGTTCAAGCCTGTTTCCTGGCTTCTCAAAGTTCTCAATCATAACAAGGTCCCTTTCCATAGTGAAACCTGAAGCAAAAAACTCATTTAGGGCTTCCCCTATCTGCTCAGACTCCACGTACAAGTTCTCTACATTATCCCTGACCCACCCTACCTTCTCCCTGATCATTCTCTTATCCCTCACATGTGAATAAAATGCCTTTGGGTTCTCCCTAATCCTTCCTGCTAAGCCTTTTTCACGCCCCTCATGGATCTCCTCAGTCCATTTTTGAACTCCTTTCTAGTAGGCCTGTAATCCTCTAGCGCTGTGCTAGATCCTTGCTTCCTCCACCTTACGTAAGCTGCCTTCTTCCTGTTGACAAGAAGCTCCTCTGTTCTCATTATTCAAGACTCCTTAACCTTATCCCTTTTTACCTGTCTCAGAGGAACAAATTTATGCATCATTCGCAACAACTGTTCCTTAAACAGTTTCCACATGTCTGTTTTGCCCTTTCTGTGGAACAATTGCTCCCAGTCTATATTTCCCAATTCCTGTCAGATAGCGTCATAATTTCCTTTTCCCCAATTAAATATCTTGCCATAGTAACTGCTCCTTTCCCTCTCCATGGCTATGGTAAATGTAAGGCAGTTGTGGTCATTGTCACCAAAATGTTCTCCACCCGCGAGATCTGACGCCTGTCCTGGCTCATTGCTGAGCATCAATTCCAAAATGGCCTCTCCCCTCGTTGGTCTGTCTACATACTGAGTAAGGAAACCCACCTGAACATACCTGACAAAAACAGCTCCATCCAAACCATCTGCACTAAGGAGGTTCCAATCAATATTGGGAAAGTTGAAGTCACCCATAACAACAACCCTGCTACATCTGCATTTTTCCAAAATCTGCTGGCCGATGAAATCTTCAATCTCCATACTGCTGTTAGGGGTCTGTAGAAAACCCCCAATGAGGTGGCTGCTCCCTTGCTGTTCCTAACTTCCACCCATCCTGACTCAGTTGACAAACCTTCCTCAACACCCTTTGTTTCTGTAACTGTGATGCACTCTCTGATTAGCAATGCTATACCCCCACATCTTTCCCACCTCTCCCTAACCCTAGAACATCTAGCAACCATTCCTGCCCCTGTAAATCCTACTTCTCTGTTCTGGCCACAACATCATAGTCCCAAGTATTGATCCATCCTCTAAGTTCGTCACTCTTATTTCTGACACTCCTTGCGTTAAAGCAGACACACCTTATCCCTTTGTTTCATCACATGAAAAACCTTCCCGATAGATTCATTACATCCTGTTACTTCCCCATATCTAACTACCCCCCTCTCAGATATGTGGCTCTGATTCCCACCCCCCTGCCAAACTAATTTAAACCCTCCTGAACCACACGAGTAAATCTCCCACCCAGGACATTTGTGCCCCTCCAGTTCAGGTGCAATCTGTCCTTCATGTACAGATCCCACCTTCCCCAGAAGGTAACCCAATGGTCTAGGTATCTGAAGCTCTCCCTCCTACACCAGCCTCGCAGCCATGTGTTAAGCTGCACTCGCTGACTGTTCCTCACCCTGTGGCACTGATAACAAACCTGAGAACATTACTCATCTTGCTCTTCAGCTTCCAACCTAGCTGTCTGTGGTCACTTTCAGATCCTCAGTCCCTTTCTTGGCTATATCATTGGTGCCAATATGTACCACAATTTCTAGCTGTTCACCTTCCCCCTTCAGAATCCTGTAAACCCGATCGGCGACATCCCAGACCCTGGCACCAGGGAGGCAACATACCTTCCAGGAGTCCCGTTCCTGACCACGAAATCTCCTATCAATCCATCTAACTATTGAGTCCCCTACCACTAGTACTTTTCTATTCTCCCCCCTTCCCTTCTGAGCCTCAGTGCCAGAGACCTGACAACTATGGTTTTCCCTGGTAGGCCGTCCCCACCAGCAGTATCCAAAATGGTATACTTATTGCTGAGGGGAACAGAGACAGGGAATCCCTGCTTTGTCTGTCGGCTCCCTTTCTTCCCCTTGACTGTAACCTAGCCGTCCTTATCCTATGTCTGAGGAGTGACTACCTCCTTGTACATCCTCTCAATTTTCCCCACAGCCTCCCGGATGATCCTCAGTTCATCCAGCTCCAGATCCCTAACTCAGTTTTTGAGGAGCTGGAGTTGGGAGCACTTCCCGCAAATGTAGCCAGTGAAGACATGTGTCATGTCTCTCACCTGCCACATACTGCAGGAGGAACATGCAACTGCCCTATCAGTCATATCCCACTAATGTGAAAGCCCACATAGGACTAAACAAAGAAGAGAAAAAAAAACTGAAGAACTTACCGGCTTTTCAGACTCTTATTAAGGTTAGAGGAAGTGGTGGGAGGGAGAGCCTATGGTGTAAGGTCTCAGGTTTAGATCTCACCCACTTAAAAAACAATAACTTACCCTTCAATGCAGCCCTGTCCTCACCACTCTGTAAAAAATGGAGGGAAGGGAAGACTTTTTAGAATGGAGACAAGGAGAAACTTCAGCCAGAGAGTGGTGAATCTATGGAATTCATTGCCACAGAAGGCTGTGGAGGCCAGGTCATTGACTACATTTAAGACTGAGATAGATAGGATCTTGAGTATTAAGATGATCAAGGGTTACAGGGAGGAAGTGGGAGAAACATATCAGTCATGATTAACCGGTGGAGCAGACTTGATGGGCTGAATGGTGTAATGTCTGCTCCTATACCTTATGGTTTGAACCAAGGCTGTAGTGACATCCGGAGCTGAGTAGCCCTGGTGTCACTGAGCAGATTATTGCTGTACACAGGTGCTGCTTGATAGCACCTTCCATTACTTTAGATTAGACTAGATTCCCTACAGTGTGGAAACAGGCCCTTCGGCCCAACCAGTCCACACCGACCCTCCGAAGAGTAACCCACCTCTGACTAATGCATCTAACACTATGGGCAAGTTAGCATGGCCAATTCACCTGACCTGCACATCTTTGGATCGTGGGAGGAAACCGGAGCACTTGGAGGAAACTCATGCAGACATGGGGAGAATGTGCAAACTCCACACAGATAATTACCCGAGACTGGAATCAAACTTGGGACCCTGGTGCTGTGAAGCTGCAGTGCTAACCACTGAACCACTGTGCCGCCCCACTGATGGTCAAGAGTAGACTAATGGGGCTGTAATTGGCTGGGTTGGATTTGTCCTGCTTTGTACATACCTGGGCAGTATTCCACATAGTTGCCAGTATTGTAACTGTACTGGAACAGCCTTGCTCGGGGAGCTGCATATTCTGCAGTATGAGTCCTGAGCACTATTGGCTGAAGACTAGTATCTGTGATGCTGGGGACCACTGGAGGAAGCCGAGATGGATCATCCACTCAGCACTTCTGGCTGAAGATTGCTGTGAAAGCTTCAGCCTTAACTTTTGCACTGATGTGCTGGACTCCTCCATCATTGAGAATGTGGATCTTTGTGGATCCTCCTCCTCCAATGAGTTGTTTAATTGACCACTACCATTCACAACTGGATGTGGTAGCACTGCAGAGCTTACATCTGATCCTTTGGTTGTGGGATCGTTTAACTTTGTCTATCACTTGCTGCTTATGCTGCTTGACATGCAAGTAAGCCCTGTTGGTAGCTTCACTAAGTTGACACCTAACTTCATATTGCCTGGTGCTGCTCCTGGCATAGGGGTTATACCAGGCCATGAGGTTACAGACTGTGCTGGAGTACTGTTGATGGTCTACAGTGCCTCATGGATGCCCGTCTTGAGTTGCTAGATCTGTTCAATGTCAGTTCCGTTTAGCATGGTGATAATGCCACACAACACAATGGAGGTTATTCTCAATATGAAGGCAAGACTTCATCTCCACAAAGAGGTGGTCACTCTTGCCCGATACTATTACGGACAAATGCATCTACAGCCAAGAGATTGGTGAGGATGAGGTCAACTATGTTCTTCCCTCTTGTTAGTTCCCTTAGTACCTGTTGCAGATCCAATCTAGTAACTATGTCAATTAAATCCTGACCAGTAGTACTGCTGGTCAGCCACTCTTGGTGATGGACATTAAAATCCCTTACCCAGAATACATTTTGTTCCCTTCCCATCCTCAGAGCTTCCCCTAAGTTGTGTTCAACATGGAGGAGTACTGATTCATCAGCCAAGGGGGAATACTATGTGGTAATCAGCAAGAGGTTTCCTTGCCCATGTTTAACCTGAAGCCACAAGACTTCATGAAGTCCAGAGTCAATGTTGAAGACTCCCAGGACAACTCCCTCCTGACTGTATTTCACTGTGCTGCTACCTCTGAGTCTGAACTTCCTGAGGGACACATATCAAGGGATGGTGAGGTTGGTGTCTAGGACATTGTCTGGTAAGGTTTGATTTTGTGAGTATGATGATGTCAGACTGTTTCTTGATTAGTCTGTAAGGCAACATCTTTCTGCACCTATTGTGCCTATCCCTTTTAAGAATGTTTCTATGAGAGCACCTCTCATTCTAAATTTCAGAGAATACAGGTGCAGTCTCTTCAAACTCTCCTCCATAGGGCATTCCCATTGAAATGACTCCATAGCAGACACTATCCCGTCTTATTTACAAATGAATAGTCCTTGACTTTTAGTACTGCCTCAGTCCGTGTCAACTGTCAGTGGCAGTATCTCTGACACTCCATTTTTTTCTTCCTTCCTTTTATCTTTTTTCCTTCTTAGCAGCCATGTTGTGTGTGTGCAAGTGTGAAACACAGTGAGAGACACAAGGTGTACTAATCTTTATTCAATTTCCACCACCAAGAAGAAAGGAAACACCCAAGTAGCCACTGACAAGCAGTGCCCTTCTTAGGGGGCAATGCTGCATGATCAAACAGTGACCGGGGGGGGGGGGGCAGGGATTAAATCAAATAGAGTTGGAGGGGGAAATCATACACTCCACTCCCTGCGGTGTCCACATGTCCCTGAACAGCTCAAGGGTTTTGGTGAACACTGCATGCTCTTTCTCCAGACATTCCATTTTATAATTTGTTTTCTTTCCACTGACAGTCCTGTTGATTTTTTTTTTAAAACACCCACACTGCCGCTGAACTGCGGTAGTGCTTATATTTTCCCCAGCACCCATGTTGTGTGTGTGCAGGTGTGAGACACAGTGAGAGACACAAGGTGCACAAATCTTTATTCAATTTCCACCACCAGGAAGTTAGGAAAACACTCGGGTGGCCAGTGACAAGCAGTGCCCTTCACATCAAAGGGCAATGCTGTGTGATCAAAGAGCGAAGGGGAGGGCAAGGATTAAATCAAAATAGAGTTGGAGGGAGAAATAATGCACTCCACTCCCTGCGGCGCCCACCTCTCCCTGAACAACTCCAGGGTGTTGGTCGACACCGCGTGCTCCTTCTCCAAGGACACCCGGGCCCTAACGTAACCACGGAAGAGGGGCAGGCAGTCGGCCCTAACGACCCCCTCCACGGCCCGCTGCCTGGATGTGTTTATTGCCAGTTTGGCCAGGCCCAGGAGCAGACCCACGAGGAGGTCTTCAGACCTGCCCTCCTTCCTCCGTACCGGGTGCCCGAAGATCAGGAGCGTGGGACTGAAATGCAACCAAAAACAGAGAGGTAGGTTTTTGAGGAAATCAAAAAGGGAGTGCAAACGCCCAGACCCAATATACACGTGGTCCACGGACTCCACAGCGCCACAGAACAAGCAGTTGGACTGGGAGTCCGTGAACCACCGCAATCTGGGGTTGCAGGGGACTGCTGCGTGCAGCACCCTCCACCCCAGATCCCCGAGAGAAAGGAGGAGGACTCCCGCATAGAGAGCCCTCCACTGGGGATCCCCACCGCCCAGTGGTAAATGGGTATGCCAAGATGTGTCCGGACAGTGGCTGGGGAAGAAGAGGTGGACAGTGTGCAGCAGCAGTCGATACAGGGCCCTCCTTTTTATGTCCTTAAAAGGGACTAAACTAAAACTCCGGAGGCGGCTCAGGTTGTGGGGCACAGGCTCTCGCGGGAAATACGGGACCTTGGGGCCAATGTGAAATTCCGTCCGGGCTGGGGTGAGCACGGACGGGATCCCACCGCACACCTGAGCGTCCTCCAACTGGTGCACTACGTCGGGTCCGAGCACCGCCGTTTTGAGGCGTCGGATGACAGTGGCCATGTACCGGACCTCTACCGCTGCCCTGCTCGCTATGTCCTGCGGCAGCGTCCAGCCCAGGCCCCCGGCCCCCAGTACGTCCCCGACCCGGGTCACCCTCACCGCCACGGCCCTCCCCTCCGACAGCCACTCGAACCCGCGAGTACGGAGGTGCGGATTCCTGAGCAACGGCTCCCTGACGACAGCCGCTACTCCAGCCGGAGGGTAGGCGCGACGCGATTCGACCATGTTCCAGACAGTGATCAGGTCCTGGTAAAAGACAGGCAGCGTCTTGAGGGCGACCTCCAAACCGTCACAGTCGACGAACAGGAGCTGCGTGTCGTAGTTGAGGTTACGCACCTGGCGGAAAAAATACGTCGCCAGGGCGCACCACCTAGGAGGAGGCTCGACGTAAAGGTATCGCCGCAAGGTCTGAAGGCGGAACGTCGTTACCTGGGTGCGGACGCACACCAGCGACTGACCGCCCTCCGCGATAGGGAGACTCAGAACCTGCGCGGCGACCCAGTGCATGTTTTTGTCCCAGAAGAAGTCGACCAACGTTCTCTGGATGTCAGCGACAAAGCCAGGAGGAGGGACCAAAGTGACCAGCCGGTACCACAGCATGGCGGCCACCAGCTGGTTTATGACCAGCACTCGACTCCTGTAAGATAGCACTCGGAGCAGTCCTGTCCAGCGGCCTAGGCGAGCCGAGACTTTGGCCTCCAGCTCCTGCCAGTTGGCCGGCCAGGATTCCTCAGCCGGGCTGAGGTAGACCCCCAGGTAGAGGAGATGGGTGGTACTCCAGCTGAACCCCCGTAACTCCTCCGGCAGGGAGTCCACCCGCCACGGACCGACCAGTAGTCCGGAACACTTGGCCCAGTTGATTCTGGCAGAAGACGCCGCCGATACACGGCCTGGCACTCGCACATCCTCCCCAGGTCAGCCGGGTCGGTGAAAGTGAGGAGCACGTCAGGTCAGCCGGGTCGGTGAAAGTGAGGAGCACGTCATCGGCGTAGACCGAGAGGACCACCCCCGTGCCCATGCCGCGCAGAACCAGCCCCGACAACCTCCTCCGCAAGAGGCCCAGGAAAGGTTCCACGCACAGGGAATACAGCTGGCCGTACAGGGGGCAGCCTTGACGCACTCCTCTCCCGAAGCGAAGGGGCGCCGTCAGGGACCCGTTAACTTTAACCAGACACTCTGCGGCGGCGTACAAAAGTTGGATCCGGGCGATGAACTACATCCCGAACCCGAATGCCCGCAGAGTCCCGAGCAGGTACTCGTGATCGACCCTGTCGAACGCCTTCTCCTGGTCGAGAGACAGGAAGGCGCTCGGCAGACCAGCCCGTCGACAGAAATGGATCAGGTCCGGGACCAGGTGGACGTTGTCGTGTATCCTCCGGCCCGGGGCCGTGTAGGACTGGTCCGGGTGAATCATGTGGGCTAGCACGGAGGCCAGGAGAGAATACAACACCCTGGCAAAGATTTTGTAATCCGTGCTGAGGAGGGAGACCGGACGCCAGTTCTTCAAAGAACAAAGGTCCCCCTTCTTCGGCAGCAGGACGATGACCGCCCTGCACCAAAAAAGGGGCAGCTCTCCAGCATTTAGACACTCCCCCAGGACCTGTGTGTTGTCGCTCCCCAGGACGTCCCAGAACGCCCAGAAGAACTCCACAGTCAGCCCGTCCAGCCCCGGGGTTTTGCCCCCCGAGAGCCGGTCTCCAATTCCTCAATCCTGGATTTCTGCCTCTTTGTCGACCCGCTCACATACTCCTGACAGAAAACGTGGACATGAGCCTTGCCTATGTCCCACCAAGCCTCAGGGAGGGGAAGCTTCCCCATTTCCTTCTCCAGTCGGCCCAGAAATGATGAAATGAGTCCCGGAACTGCTCGTCCTCCAGCAGCAGGTTGTTAAAGTGCCAGTACGCGGAGCCGAGCCTGGCGCCGAACGGAAGGAGTTCCGCCCACACCAGGTGATGGTCCGTGCACGACACCTGCTGCTTTGGAGGCCGTTGGAAAACAGGAGGCATACGCCCGCAAAACGTACAGGCGATCAATTCTGGACGCTCCGACTCCAGGCCTCCAGGCGATGGAATCAGGATGGAGATTCCGCCAGGCGTCCACCAGGTCGAAGGACTTGACCAAGTCCCCAACCTCCTCCCCGACGCCCAACCAGTCCAGGCACCAACGTGGTCCCTGTCCCCCGAGGACGATGCACTGGCTCTTATCGATGGAGGCGAGATGAGCGGACATTTCTCCATAGAAGCTCACTTGCCTCGGCCCGGCCAGGGGAGCATAGACGTTCACGAAGTGAAGCACCGCGCCCCCCAGCCGAACCGTCAAGTTAAGCAAACGGCCTGGCACAGGCTCCCTGACCCCCAAGATCTCCGCTTGAAAATGTGGGGCCAACAGGATAGCCACCCCGCCAGATCTTCGGGTGAGGTGACTCATGTAGACCCCTCCTTGCCACTCCAGGAGCCAGGTGGTTTCATCTCCCGGGGTAGTGTGGGTTCTTTGCAGGAAGCACACCGCATACCTCCCATCCCGAAGGACCGAGAGGGTCTGGAATCTGCGCTGAGACTCCCTGCTGCCTTTGACGTTGAGGCTGGCTATAGTTGTCTTCATGTCAGCAGAACTGTGCAACCACCACCAGTACAGTTACAAACTCTATACATTTACTGGGAGGACGAGGGAGGGGCACAGAAGTCCCTCGCCCTCAGCAGGAGCGCCCCCAGGAAGTTCCTGACTCACTTTCGCTCGCTCACGTCGAGCACAGGCACCTGGCGAGCAGCGTGGGCCGACCAGTGTCTACTCTCAAAGGAGCTCCAGCGGTCGTGCGCCAGTTGGGCTCTATTCCGGTGACTCAGAGTTTCCTCGACAAATTCCTGGAGTTCCTCAATGGGGATGAGGGGGAGATCGGTGTGGGGCACCTGGGACTCAAAAACCTCGCTGGAGACGGAGTCCGTGTTGTCCCCGGTGTCCACCACTGATCCTGTACCCTCCTCCGGAAAGTCGCCCTCGGTCACCGACCCCTCCCCCACCGTGAGAGTGGGGGCTGGTCCGGCACTGCCAACTGGCCTCAAACCCCCGGCGACCTCACCCCCAGGGTCACCAGCGGTAACTTCTTTAGTGCACCCCTTCCCAGAATGCCCCGAGTTCGGGTCGTCGGGTGGCAGAGGCTCAGGGCCCCGCTCCCCTCCCGACACCGGGACACCTGGCTCCTCGGGGAAATGGTCTTCCCCCAGGGCCAAGGCCCCCAGAAAAACAGTCTGGGAGGGAGGAGCGAGGATAACACCTTCCTCCCCTCCACCGTTCGATGATCCAGCGGTATTAAATTTATCAAACTTGTGACCCACACCGTCAGGCTCGTCCCAAGGGGCCGGTGGTATGGGGGCACCAGGCGATTCTGCTGTGACTCCCGGGGCTCCAGGTGGATCAGGCCGCGATGCGAGACAGGCGAGAGGTGTCACGGGTGCACCACGTGTGAGGGGTACCGTCTTCAGCTGGCCACAGGGAAGTCCTCTCCCTCCAGGAGACGGCGCCTCTTCCCCGAGGAGGCAGTGCCCATGGGGAATGCTCTCCTCTCCCCACCAGCCCTGATGGTCATGGGGCCTGAGGCTCCTCCCCCCAGCTTTTGACAGAAAACGATTGGCTGGGGGAAGGCAGGGGACGTGACCAGGGTCGGGAGAGCCAGCTGTGTCACTTCCTGTCTTGCCCCTGGTTTATCAGGTGATGGTAAGCGGGGTAGGGGTCCAGTTTCCTGCCCAGGGCCTAGAGACACAGCTGCTGCTGGATGGAGCTCAGCGGCAGGTTCCCCAAGGTCAGTGCACGGGTCTAGCTGGGTGGGGCAGGGCCTGGACTCAGGGACCCATGAGCCAGGTGTTGAAGGGCCAGGATCAGGCAGTGGTGCCCCAGGGGGTTCTGTAAAGGGGCGGGGGTTGGGCATGGGGTCAGTAGGTGCAGCAGGGCAGGGATCAGGCATGGATATGGAGGGTTGGGGGTCAGGGTTCCTGCGCCGGGACAACGCTGACATGGCCGCAGGGGCATTGTCATGCCAGGGTGGGGCAGGTCGAGGGTCCATTTTTGGGGAAGGTGATGTGGTTGTCTCCACGGGGGCAGGCTTGGCATGATGTGTCTTCTTTTGAGCCTTCTGTCCGGCCGGATGCTCACCCCCCCTTCCTGCCAGAGGCCAAGGCACTGGAAGCCTCCGGCTTAGCCCCTGTTGCCAGGGCTTGTGGTGTTGACTTTGGGGGAGGGGGAGTGGGTGTGGCAGTGCCACCCACAGCTGTTGACGTGGGTTGGGCAGCCTTCTGGGTGGGGCAGTTCTTTCTTATGTGCCCCACCTCACGGCACAGGTGGCACCGCATGCCGTCCGCCGTCCAGAAGACACGGTAGGCCGCACCCTCATGGAGGAAGGTAAATGAGTCCTAGATGACCTCCTCCCGGGCCAGACAAATAAACACCTGGTGTCAGAAGGAGTAAATATGCCGGAGGGCAGGGTCCTTGAGACCGAGCAGGGGCGGTTGGACACCCGACCGGATTTCCCCCAAGATGTTGAGGTGGGGGAGAAGGACCTCACTGGCAATGAAGGGCGGGACATTGGAGATCACAACCCTCTGGGCTGTGACCTCCAAAGGGTCGACGGGTAGGTGTGTACTGCCCACAATGAGCCTCCTCTCCACGGCCAGGTGGACCGCCTCCTTGGTCTGGAGGGAAAATACGGCCTACCCATACATTCTGGCTGCAGCGACGATGGCCATGGGCCGACCACACTAGCCATGGCCTGACTGCAGGCTTCAGTAGTCATGTTCGGGTGGGGGTAGGCCTTGACCCCCAGGCGTTTAGTCAGGTGCATGAAGGGGGTCAGGGTTGCAGCCGGGGCTGAAGCAGCTGAGCCTAAGGCAGCGGCTACCCCAGCATGGGTGCGACTGGGGCCCGCGGTCTTGGGGCTCGCCATGCTGTGCTGATGGATACTGGTGGAGGTAGGCCCCAGGAAACAGCTGTAGTCTACATCCAGGTGGGGCCCCACAGCAGCAGTGGAGGTCTTGGGAGGGGCCCAAGGCAAGTCCCAGGCAGCAGTAGTGAGGCAGGTCCCAAGCAGCAATAGCAGAGGCAGGTTCAGGCGAGGTCTCAAGGACCGGCAGTGGAGATAGGCCTCAGGTGGCAGCAGCGGTTGGGACAGTTGTGGGCAAGGCCCAGTCTGCAGCACAAGAAGCAGGCCCAGGGTTCGATTCGATTTTTTCCCTTTTCCCTTTCCCCTTTCCCCTTTCCCCTTCCCCTTCCCCCTCTCCTCTCCTCATACATTATCTGTGGGCCAGCTAGTTCAGAATCAGTCCCCCCCCTCTTGATACAAACAAGGAGAGTCCTTGACACTGATCCAGCTCCCTCAAGAGCCAGCTCTGAGTGTGAGGATGTTTGACAATCCTATTTTTTTTTTCTTTCCCCACACTACTGCCTAACTGCGGTAGTGCTTATTTATTCTCCCACACCCATGTTGTGTGTGTGCAGGTGTAAGACACAAGGTGCACGAGTCTTTATTCAATTTCACCACCAGGAAGAAAAGAAACCACCCAAGTGGCCAGTGACAAGCAGTGCCCTTCACATCAAAGGGCAATGCTGTGTGATCAAACAGTGAAAGGGAGGGTAGGGACTAAATCAAAATAGAGTTGGAGGGAGAAATAATGCACTCCACTCCCTGCGACACCCACCTCTCCCTGAACAACTCCAGGGTGTTGGTGGACACCTCAGCCTCTGATGCTCCATGGAAAATAGCCCCAACCTGTTCAGCCTCGCCCTATAGCTCAAATCCTCCAACCCTGGCAACATTCTTGTAAATATTTTCTGAACCCTTTCAAGTTTCATACCATCTTTCTGATAGTAAGGAGACCAGATTTGCATGCAATATTCCAAAATTGAGCTAACCAATATCCTGTACAGCTGCAACGTGACCTCTCAACACCTATACTCAATACTGTGACCAATAAAGAAAACATACCAAACGCCTTCTTTACTATCATACCTACCTGCGACTCCACTGTCAAAGAGCTATGAACCTGCACTCCAAGGTCTCTTTGTTCAGCAACACTTCCTATTGAAAGCATCATTCTAAAGTACAAAGGGGGCAATAATTGCAAATGGAGGGAAATAGATTCTTGCAAAGAAGGTCAGGTCTTGGGGCTAATGTTGGGAGATTAAGTCATAAATCAAAGAGATGTGTAAAAGCTCAATACTAATGATCTTGATAGGATGTGCACGGAAGAGAGTTTGGGGAGCCCATTAACTAACAGGCTGAGCATACGGCTCACTCTGCCAAGCATGGTTTGTGTTGTCTTCTGTACTTGTGCAAACTGTAAGTACTCATTACAAATGGAAAATGGGTGGAAGGTGGCACAGTGGTTAGCACTGCTGCCTCACAGCGCCAGAGACCCGGGTTCAATTCCCACCTCAGGCGACTGACTGTGTGGAGTTTGCTCATTCTCCCCGTGTCTGCGTGGGTTTTCTCCGGGTGCTCCGGTTTCCTCCCACAGTCCAAAGATGTGTAGGTTAGGTGAATTGGCCATGCTAAATTGCCTGTAGTGTTAGGTAAGGGGTAAATGTAGGGGTATGGGTGGGTTGCGCTTCGGCGGGTCAGTGTGGACTTGTTGGGCCGAAGGGCCTGTTTCCACACTGTAATGTAATGTAATGTAATCTAATCTAATCACACCTGGTGTGAGTGCTGCAAGCTTTTTATCCTGCCTGTGAATAATGCAAGATACTTCAATGGGCAATAGCATTAATCAAGCACGTAGTACAGATTGAGGACATCATAGCACCATGCTTGTGAAACACACGCAGTGTCCAGCTACAAATCTTGCTCTCACAATCTCAAAGTTAAAAATACACAACACCAGGTTATAGTCCAACAGGTTTAATTTAAGCACACTAGCTTTCGGAGAATTGCTCCTTCATCAGGTGGTAGTGGAGGGCTCTATATTAAAGCACAATTTATTATATAATGCTGGGTTGCATAAGAACACAACCATCGCATTATTGAAGAATTATCTGTATAAGATATCAGCAGCTCTGCCACCCTTGGGCCTATAAGTGGTCAGGTGCCTCAACCCACCATGTGCTATTTTACATATTGTAGGGGCAGCCATGATTAGCATGGAGACTGGAGGTTTTAATTGAGTGAGCTGGTATTGGACAATGGAGTGACTCTTTTTGAGGACCCCTAGTGCTCATTTCAGGCATCTATTCCCTCAAGAGCATAAGCCACTTTAACCCTCCTCCCAGCTGTTTAATATGATGCTCTGCCATGCTGGGCAATTCTCAGTGTATAAAACTCCTTGTCTTCAAGTTCTGTCTCTAGTTCCAGCATCACTAAGGTCATGTAGCATCTACAATGAGGCCAGTTAGATTGGCTGTCAATTCTGTGAAAAGGGGCCTTCTTCCCCAAATGGTAGCCATGATGTGGAGATGCTGGTGTTGGACTGGGGTGGACAAAGTTTAAAAAACACATGACACTGGGTTATGGTCCAAATGATTATTTGAAAATACAAATTTTCAGAGCACCGCTCCTTCATCAGGTAGCTAGTGGGGCAGGATATATAGAACACAGAATTTATAAGTAAAGGATCAAAGTGTAATATGGTATATTAGACAAACCTAATGGCTGTTAAGTCTCTAATAACTTGGAATGGAGATGCAGGTTTTGATTGATTAATATGTGAATTTCAGAATTTCTTTCAAGTCACTTCTCGAGATAATTTAAGATTTAGTGACATCTCAGCTCAGACCATACAGTAAAGGTGTGAGGTTAGAGTCTGTCTGTATCCCAACGTGGAGTCAGACTATTTTATTTCCAAGGTAGGAATTTATAAAATGCAACATTGACTACCTATAGCTTTTTGAACAAAATAGAATGTACCTTCAAATACAAATCTGCAACTGCAAATTCACCCCACTGACTTGTGTAGGAGAGAGGGAGAGGCAAAATGTGTGTGTGGCAGAGAATGTGTGCATGCATCTGAGTGTGAGCGCACAAGTGTGACAGAGTACATGTCTGTGAAAAGGTATGCGCATGAGTGTGTGTGAAAGAGAGATCTTTCACACACACTCATGTCTTGCCGTGGTTGCCATGACAGGATTGTCTGGTGTTACGGTAGATGTTGTCCTGAAGGCTAGTTTGCTGCCAACAATGATCTGTTTAAGAATTGGCAGTTGTTTAAAAGCAAGAAGTGGAGGTGTAGGGAAGATCTTGGTGAGGTATTCATCCTCATCAACAATGTGTTGCAAGTTGCAAAGAACATGGCATAGTTTCTTCCCTCCCAGAAAGTACTGGATGATGAAAGATACCCTATCAGTTGTATCCTGTGTCTGTCTTCTAAGGAGGTAATTACAGTTTCTTGCTGTGGCACATTAAAACTGGAAACCGATGAGTTGAGCATTGTATCCCATTCTTATAAGGGTGCTCTTCAGCACCTTCGGGTGTCCATCATGTTCCTCCTCATCTGAACAGATCTTGTGTCTGCATAGGGATTGTGAATAGGGGATGGCTGTTTTAACATGTTTAGGGTGGAAGATAGAAAAGCGCAGCAGGTCAGGCAGCATCCAAGGAGCAGGAGAATCAACGTTTCGGACATGAGCCCCTCTTCAGGAATGAGGAGAGTGTGCCCAGCAGGCTAAGACAAAAGGTAGGGAGGAGAGACTTGTGGGAGGGGCTTTGGAAATGCGATAGGTGGAAGGAGGTTAAGGTGAGCGTGATAGGCTGGAGTGGGGGTGGGGACGGAGAGGTCAGGAAGAAGATTGCAGGTTAGGAAGGTGGAGCTGAGTTCGGGGGTTGGGACTGAGACAAGGTGGGGAGAGGGGAAATGAGGAAACTGGAGAAGTCTGAGTTCATCCCTTGTGGTTGGAGGGTTCCTAGGCGGAAGATGAGGCGCTCTCCCTCCAGCCGTTGTGTTGCTATGGTCTGGTGATGGAGGAGTCCAAGGACCTGCATGTC